>NW_026851981.1:0-19365 GCF_026571515.1 Ruditapes philippinarum | reverse complement strand
CAGACTGCACGGGTATGCGCAGTGCTGATCTGGATCCATGCTGAGTCGCAAACCCATTATTGTTTCCGGTTTTGTCATGACACGGCTCATATTTGTTTATGACTTGCAAGGGAAGTAATCATGTTTTGTACTAAATGTTATAATATTTTATTACCTCCCTTTTTAAATTCTGAAACAAAACGAATATATTAATGGTGTATTACTTAAACTGTATTTTTTTCTTGCCATTCAATTTTTGAGTAACATACATGTAGTATTTAATTGCCAGTTTTGGTTAACTGTAACTGTTTTAATGGTTCTTTTTAAAATCGATAAAATTTTTGGACTGTTCAAAGGTGGTTGTGGACTGTACAGTGTTGTCAATTTAGATGTTGTTATTTTACAAATTGTGTTTGGTAAATGTTACTTTCAAACATTGCGTTATTATATTAAACATAAATTATACATATGTGTAATGCTCATATGCTATTTAACTTATATCAATGAATCAATTGTGTAAATTGAATTGTGTGAATAAACGATGCTTGTGTTTTATTTTTGTAACTACATGTAGAAGTTAACCATGTATTTTATATATGACCCTAAATGGAATTGTGTATAATTTTATCTATAGGTAGTTGGATGTGCTAATAATAATAATTATTAACTGGTAATTAAAACTGGTTGTTGAGTTGCTATTGATTGCCTTGTACAGAAATAAGTGTGTTTTTATTTTCGCAATGAAGTCTTTTGAGTCTAGTGATGTACCATAGGTAAAAATATGCTTAGCTGTATCAAGTTTTCTTTAGCAATGTGCCTCTAGAGTGTGGTTATGGTCCATTGGTAAGCTATATAGTTATAAGCAAAATGCCTCCTATATATGGTAATGGTCCATTGGTCATTGGTAAGCTATAGATATAGCTATTTATCGATATGCCTCCCTAATGTGGTTATGGTCCATTTGTAAGCTATTTAGTTATTAAGCAATATACCTCCCAAATATGGTTATGGTCCATTAGTAGCTATATAGATATTTATCAATATGCCTCCCAAATGTGGTTATGGTTCATTTGGTAACTATATAGTTATTTATCATGTGCCTCCCAAATTTGGATATGGTCCATTGGTAAGCTATATAGTTATTTAGCAATATGCCTTTCAAATGTGGTTATGGTCCATTGGTAAGCTATATACATGTAGTTATTAAGCAATATGCCTCCCAAATGTGGTTATGGTCCATTGGTAAGCTATATAGTTATTTAGCAATATGCCTCCCAATTGTGGTTATGTTCCATTGGTAAGCTATATAGTTATTTAGCAATATGCCTCAAAAATGCAGTCATGGTCCATTGGTAAGCTTTAAAAATATATATAGCTATGCATATCTTGAGTGTGGTTATGGTCCATTGGTAAGCTTTATGAAATTAAATAGTTCTGAATCTCTTGAGTTTGGTTATGGTCCATTGGTAAGCTATACACAGTTATTTAGCAAATAGATGTGTCTCTTTAATGGGTCATGGTCCACTGGTTAGCTATATATTGTTCTTTATGTTTCTTGAGTGTTGTAATGGTCCATTGGTTAGCTATATAGCTTTCCCTCAGTTATATATGCCCATTATGTGTTCATATAATTTTACATAGGAATGATCTTTTATTTAAAGAAAAATATGATATATTGGCTTGTTTCATTTTAGGAAGTGCAGAACTGTAGCTTGTATTAACATTGGTTGCAAATGGGATAGTTATTTTTTTCGCAGTTTACAGATTACTAGAGTAGTTTGTTTAACAAGAAGAAAGAACAACAAGATTATTTTTACTAAAACAGACATGTGTACTTTAAAGGGACTCCACTTCGAGGTTTTTTAAAATTTGTGGAAAGAAAATATTTTTTCGAGATTAATGTTCCATTTAATGTACAATTACCTGTGTGCAATATTTCAAATCTTTCGCTAACTCCTTTTTTCCAGAATGATTAAATTGGTCCAAAATTGAAAAGCATTGCAATGATTTTCACTCAAAATGGACGTAGAATGGCACAAAAATACGATTTTCAGTTATTTCTGAGTATATTTCGTAATTAGATATTATCGTTTGCAAATCTCTCTGTTTTAGGCCTCCTAGCTGATCTATGTAGAAATTCAAATTTTTTTGGGCTTTTTTACCTCAATGGAGTTTCTTTAAAGGCTTTTATGTGAACGAACAATTGTTTTCTTGATGTTTTACATTTTACTGTTGTTATTAAATTTTCGAGTAAAACATCAAAATTTTGGAAATGATTCTAAGGCACATTATGCCTCAGAAATAAATAAATTGTTACTTCTTTAGAAAGGGCAAACATAGACGTTAAAATGTTTAGATAATGGTTTTAGAGAATGTTAGGTCCTTATTACTTCAAGAAAGTAGCAAAAGAATGCTTGAAAATAATTTTTTCATTAAAGAAGTAACATGTTAACAAAGTTGTATTTTGACTTTTCATACATAATACTAAATAACTATAATTGTACATATTGTCATAAAATACTGGTTCTGCAATTTGGTCAGTGCGTAAACTTTTTGGATACTGTAAAAAAGTACACCAAAATTAAAAAGCTTTCAAGAATTAGAAATAAAAGCATTTCTGAGGCATAATGGACAGGTCCTTAAGATCACAATAATCGTTGAATGTCTGTCAATGTCAAAGAGTACATTTGGTTTATATTTCTGTGAAACCTGTACACAGTGACCCTCTGTAGATCAACTATCTCTTTATAACAGTTTAAAGTTTTACCAAAAAGTAAGATATCACAGTCGTATACGGACCTCTCTACAGCAATACCTCATGGCAACAGCCAAAATCTTTGCCTCCCAAAGGGTGGTCACTCTGTCGAGGTTGTACTGCTATGTATAACTCTCTATTAGTGAGGTTTACTGTATACGAGTTTCCATGTTTCATATATCTTTAGGATTAGATCTTGGTAAAATGTTGTATGTATGTATGTAGTGTTGTAATAGCCATTTACAAAGTATGTGTGATATTGTTGTTTAAATCGAAAATTTATTCGAATTTTTATCGAAAATGTTAGAAAAATCATGCCGGCTTGTTGAATTCAATGTTATAGTCTAACCACCAACGTACCAACCAATGTGATGAGAGTCTGTGAAGCCACTTGCTAAACTGTTGCAAGCCTATGTTCTATGTAACTCATACTGCAGTTTAACAGTATGTTATATAATATTATGTACATGTATTGCCATGGGTAACAGTTTATGTGATGTAATTACTGCGTTCAGTATTATCTAGTATTGATTTCGAGACAAAACCAAAAATAATTGAACAAATTTGAATATTGATTTTTACCCTGCTGAATTTCTTAATTTCTATTTTTCGGGGAACTGTTAATTTAGAATTATCATTTTTGGGATATCATGATGAGAAATTTAAAGTTTGTCAGCCAACAGTATAGCAGAAGATTTTGAAATCTGCTCCTAAATGTACATCTATATTGTTGAGAAGACTATAAATTAACAAGTTTTTCCAAACATTGTAAAGCTTTATAGCTAAATAGCACTGCATGAGCCCCGTTGCTATTTCAACTGCTATATATAAAATATTTAGTGTACTTTTATTAATGCAAAATAAATTTGGAAAAAAACCACATACACTTTGTGATTTATGTTTCTTTTGTAATTTCCCATCTATTCTGGTTATAATTAATGATTTTTACTTTTAAATACTGTTGAACGGGCATAAAACCCATCATCATCGGTTACACGGTATATATTCCGTACATACTACATTATATATGTAGTATGTACGGAATATATACCGTGGGTAACGATGATGGGTGAAATCCAGTCCGGCTTGTAACTAAGTCATGACTTGGACAGATTTCAAACTGCTTGGCATTTGGCCACACCGCAGCGAGGGTTAAGCCTTCACATGTCAAGGTTGCACTGCGAGGTCAAATGCACTAATCGATCATAGTGATCTATAAAATATGTGAATACCCATAAATAAATAATGTTAATTCAAAACAGGAATTCGAAAAACTACCTGGACAGGCTATTTATTATTCTTTATAAATAGATTATACAAAATTTGGACCTCACAACACAATCTGTCGGTAAATCAGTGGTTGATTTTCGTTGAATATTCAATTCTAAACATGACATAGCCTATTTCGGCATTAAGGTTTTCGGATTGTGTCCGTGCTAGCTTTTGTGAAATAAATTTAAAACGAAGCTGTTAGAAATTCTGATTATTTTGTTTTTGTTTCTGTACACAAATAGGTGAATCTCCAACGTTTCCACTTATACCTTGAACATTATTTTAATCCAAAACCAAGTAACTGATTCACTGCGATGTCAACAACTTTTTGATCAATGTGTGCAGGGTCCGTTTTAGGTCAAATTCCTACGCTTTAAAATGCTAACCGGCAAAAAGGCGATATAACGAAACAAAAATACATTGTACTAGTAGTTGGTGATTTTAGCAATTCAAACATATTTTTAAAACAAAATTGTATTTGCTGTTTAACATATTATAACGGATAGATCTATCGAATATTCAATAAAGTGCAATATTTCAACGCACTATACAATGTACTTGAATAGGAGGGATAGAACATTCATGTGCATGTATTTATTTAAAAGTTGAAGAACTTGAACTATATTCATTAAAAAAACAACAAGAAAATTACTATAAATGTGATTAATTATTATCGAAACATAATCGTCATTTCTTTCGAAGAATTTCATGAAAATTCAGGTTTCAATTTCATGCAAAACAACAACAGCAATAACAGCAATAATAAATATTAATTTATTGTTGACCATATTCACAAGACAAAATATCATTGGTTATTATACAATCTATCAAGAAACTGCGTATTTCCCAGACCGCGCTTTAGCTGAGAGAATTATAGAATTCTACTATTGTCCTCTATTTATTGATTGCACAGGCAAATGTCAGTTTTATTCGTAAAAAATTTACCTCTTAAAGGGAAAATGTTTTCACGTTCATACAGAAATTTAAATGCAGGTCCTAAAACTTAACTTCGAAGATTTTTCCTTTTCCTGTGCGTTTTTGCTTCCTGTCACATGTTTCAAGAACGCCGGAATCGAAGTTGAAGATACAGTAGCAGACGACAATCAGCCTCAAAACAGTTCATCGTGAAGATATATCCTCGTTGCTCTGTCAAATCATACGTTACGTCTGCCGCCGCCGACGTATCTGCCGTAATGTGCGATATCCTCCAAAAACCAAAAACATTGCGAAGAAGAGTTGTATCAGAACTGTTATTACGTCACGAATTAAACTTCACTGTTAATTTTCTTGTACAACGCCGGCAGAAACAAGTTAACCACACCGTGTACACAAAAAGCAACGTAAACGTGTCGTAAAACGTCTCTAAAGTTTCCAGCGAGATCCCGAGACAACGAGTGCGAACACAGCACTAAATAATATTTTCTCCCAGACTTTCAATGAAATTGCTCTTTTGTATCCGAATTTAAATATGTCCATCACCGGCAGAATCATTTTAAGCTTGCAACACAATGAAACTTGCACTAATTAGATTTTAACCACAAAAAATTTTCTTCAAATTTTCAATGTTTTGACAACAATATTGGTAATGACGTCAATGACGTCATTATATTATGCTTCATAACTTGGCGCGAACACTCACGCAATCGCGTCAAAATAATCATATTCATGAAAGAAAGATTTTTGACAGAAAATTTCCGCATGCGCACACTTATTGTCTTTTTATATATATATATATAAATATCTCTTGTTATTTCAGTTATTATATAAAAAAGCCCTGATGATGACTTGAATGCGGGGTCACACTTATAAGTTTCTTCGCAAAGCTGCTCACTTGAGTGATACTGCACTATTACTGTTTTAAAGGTGATATTACTACCGCATTACCAGGCAGTACTTTGGTTTTAATAAAAATGTCATCCGTAAATCCCATTTATTAGTTTATTTTTGTGAAAAAGTCAGTTTTCAAATCTAACTCATAACTATCATGAACTATATAAAGCCAGAACGTAAGATATTGCATTACAATAAAAATTTAGCTTTGAGAAATCATAATGCATAAATGAATTATGTACATGTATTATGTATTATTATTATTATTATTATTATTGAAGTTTGTAATTTATGGTTACTTGCATTTTTGTAGTAGTCTAAATATAAATCATACATATTTGTGATTTTCAGTTTTAAAAAAATACAATGAAATACTTGACAAACCTCTTCTTCTTCAATTCTGTCGACGGCACATCATTTCTAGCATTTAAAGAAATTTACCGGAATATTTTTAGTTGTGTCCGGAACCAGGGACTGGACATGATGTTATCAATTTGTAACAGATACTCCTTAAAGTGGCGTTTCGAGTATATAAATAACGGTTTATCTCCGGTTACTATAAAAACAATTTACTCTTCAATGGTATTGCCTAGAGATCTCTTTGGCTGTGAGTTATGAAATGATTATACAGCGATATTGAACATCTGGGAGAAGCGCACCGATTCAGTCTCATTTGCAACAAGTACAACCACACAATACACCTTATCTGCAATGGGCATTAATTCAATAGAAATAATTGTCGAATTTAGGAAATTGACGTTTCTAGGGCAGTTTAATATGCCGCCTTCCGCGTAGATTCTTGGCAAACAAAGTATTTCTCAATCGTTTTTTTTTTGTTCTCTAAACAATGACAGGCAATACATAGACTTTATACCGGATTCCTACAACTTGTAACAGAAATATAACCTCCTGATTGGTAAATAAATTTGTAGGAAACTACTGAAGTAAATTTACGGTGGTGCGTGCGACCCGCCCCACCTGTGAAAGTTATTGCCAGTTTATTCAAGATGAAACGATAATTTTCATTGGCTGAAATAGTCGTGACCACAAGATAATAACTCGTGGTAACGAGATAGTAAGTCGTGGACACAAAAATAATAATTCGTGGCCTTAAAATAATAAGTCGTGGCCACGAGATAATAAGTCGTGGCCACAAGATAATAACTCGTGGTCACGAGATTATAAGTCATGCAACAAAATAATAACTCGTGGCCACGAGATAATATCTTGAGGTTTCAAGATAATAAGTCATGGCCACAATCGTGGCAACGAGATAATATATGAGGCCACAAGTTAATAACTCGTGGCCACAAGATAAAAACTCGTGGCCACGAGATAATATCTTGAGGCCACAAGAAAATATGTCGTGGCCACGAGATAATAAGTCGTGGCAACGAGATAATATCTTGAGGCCTCAAGATAATAAGTCGTGGCAACGAGATAAAATAAAACTGAAAATGTCAACTATATGCCACCGTAGTTTTACCCTTATCAAATTGTTCCTGTCAACAACAAGGTCATCTATAATAGTTGAACATCATCTTAATGAAAAATCATAGAACCATACATCAAAATAGTATAACATAATATAGCAAAATTGTATAACCATTTATAAAAAGAACATCACCATAAGTATGTATATGTTAGTGTTCATCCGTGCTGTTCTACAGAAATTAGAAACTTTGACGGGAGCGATATTATAGATAGAGGTAGGTAGGCAGGTAGGTATAGGTAGGTTTTTACCGTAAATATCTGCCAATTTTATCGTGAATATTAATGAGGCCAAATAAAGTTTGACACTAAATATGTAAGTATTCATCCGAAGCTGTTCTACAGAAATTAGAAACATTCTTCGGTCGCTATCGCTCTAATTTCTGTAAAACAGCACGAATGAACACTAATATATACATAGAATCATCATTTATAAAAAGAACATCACCATATGGAAAAAAGTATCATCATTTATAAAAAGAACATCACCATACAACAAAATAGTATCACTATTTATAAAAAACATCACTGTATAGCAAAGTAGCATCACCATTTATAAAAAGAAAATCACCATATATCAAAATAGTATCACCATTTATAAAAAGAATTTAACCATACATCAAAATAGTATCACCATTTTAAAAAAAACAAAAAAACATCACTATATAGCAAAGTAGCATCATCATTTATAAAAAGAAAATCACCATATATCAAAATAGTATCACCATTTATAAAAAGAACATCACTATATGGCAAACCAACAGCATCATCTATCAAAATTATATATAGCATCATTTATCAAAACAACAGCACCATATATGAAATGACACCACCACTGGTCCACCAGGTACCACCAGGTACCAAAATACCACCACCATATATCAAAACGACATCACCATTTATCATTACCGCAGCACCATCTGTCAAAACCACAGCACCATTTAATTATTAAAACCACAGCACCATTTAATTATTAAAACCACAGCACCATTTATTAAAACCTCAGCACCATTTATTAAAACCACAGCACCATTTATCAAAACCACAGCACCATTTATCAAAACGACAAGACCATTTATCAAATCGACATCACCATTTATCTAAACCACAAGACCATTTATCAAATTCACAGCACCATCTGTCAAAACCACAAGACGGTATATCAAAACCACATCACCATTTATCAAAACCACATTAATTTATTAATACGATAGCACCATCTGTAACAACGACATCACCATTAATTTATCAAAACTACAAGACGATTTATCAAAACCACAGCAACATCAGCATGCACTCATCTTAATATGAACTCCATTACTCCAACATTTTTCACCAATTTTCAATATCTTGGTACCAAATGGTAGGGAATTGATTATTCTTAAAGGAATTAAAGCAGTCATTACAATCATTTCATTTTTAAGAAGATATGTAATCAAGAAGTTACCGCAAGTGTAACTCGACAGAGACCTGACCGCTGGGTTTTTGTCAAAATAACCCGACTAAACGTCAGTTTATTCGAAATGAATGAATATTTTTTGTATTGCGCATACCTTTACTAAATATCATTTTTTTATTTTTTGTGAGAGATGAAGGTAATTGAATTAAAGGCATATACCTAATATTAAAACAGGTTTAGAATGAAAAATACTGCAGTTTTCATGGTTTTGAGAGGTAGGAGGGTTGTAGAGTGGGTGAGGGGATGGGGGGGGGGGTAGTGTCCAATCAACGCGCCGAACACCTATGTCCCGGTACTCCTATGCTTGAAAATATGTCTGACAACAATTTGCAATTTAAGTATGCCCACTGATGTTCAATTTTAAACAAATCCGACTAATTGTCAACAGGTTGGGTTTTTGTACTTTCCATAGGGGGCCCACACAGTGTTTGGATGGTATATACTGCTTGATAGTGACCTTAAAATGAGATTTTAGTCATAACCTTATAATATGTATATAAATATAGACAAGGGGCATTACTCGCTAAATAGAGAATTTTCGATCACCCTCAAATTCATGCGAGATTTTCCACTAATTAGATAAAAAAATTCCAAAAACTATACTGCGTTGCATAGCTTATATAATCCACAATTGATAAACACTAACTCTTTTCAGATTCCCTTAGCCCATTTAAAGAAATTTATTCAAAACCGTTCACTTCTGTCACAAAATTGCTTAGTCGTACGAGATGTCGCAACACCAAATTCCACGGGTAAAATATCAATTTTAAAAGGGGTAGGTACAAATAAACGCATGCAAACAATAACACAACATAGTTTCTATTACCTACCTGCGCAAATAGTCGTGAAGCGCTCTATATTCGTCTGTTTCGAACGAAATCTTCAAATCAGTGCAGAAATCTGCAGATTGCGACTAAGCAATTTTGTGACAGAAGTGAACGGTTTTGAATAAATTTCTTTAAATGGGCTAAGGGAATCTGAAAAGAGTTAGTGTTTATCAATTGTGGATTATATAAGCTATGCAACGCAGTATAGTTTTGGGAATTTTTTTATTTAATTAGTGGAAAATCTCGCATGAATTTGAGGGTGATCGAAAATTCTCTATTTAGCGAGTAATGCCCCTTGTCTATATTTATATACATATTATAAGGTTATGACTAAAATCTCATTTTAAGGTCACTATCAAGCAGTATATACCATCCAAACACTGTGTGGGCCCCCTATGGTTTCAATAAATATATAATTAATGTATTGTTTGCTATTGTACCTATGAATTCACTTATTTTAGGTAGACTTTTACTACATATATTGGAAATAAACTTGTCAACAACTCCAAGCATTAAATTACTATTTGTTTACATGTTTAGTTTCTTAGCGTATAAAATACCGCATCCGTTCTGTGTATTCATTGGTCCTTATCCGAAGACTGACGGAAAGGGCCGAGTAGTTGCGAAGATATAAGGGATTAATTTATTCATACGTAATATCTATAAATAGACAATGAAGTTATAAATGTCCTATCTAGAGCGAGTTATGTACAGGACTGGTTTAATAAAGATTCTTTTATCAGTTGTTTTACTGTGAGTTCATATTGACATTTGGTATGAAAACAATAATGAACCTTGTACTACTTGTTTCAAAACACTGAGAATGGATTAAAGAAGACACGTTTCCGTAAGTAATAAATTGTACAATGTCTATCTTGTGGATGAGGAAGTAAGTCACTCGTGTACAGCGTTCATCGGAAATAGTCACTCAAGACATCGAAAACAAAAGTAAAAAGGTTTACTTTTTTTAAAACTGGTTTTCAGACAATTTTTACATGTATGAAAAAAATACTGTATACCACGAAGTCTCAGAAAGTAAAGATTGCAGGCTCCAAAACATACACTCTCATAAAACCTTATAAATCATAATTAAATAAATCTTACCGTGACTTTTCCGGTGGAATTCAATAGAATATCGAATTATCTTCTAGATGCAATCAAAATAAACATTTATACATCACATTTTAATATAAAAGTCAAGATTTAATTAAAACCGAAAGTAAATTTTACGTTCTGTCGAATACGAGAAGAGTTCCCGGCTCTGCGTGGAGCGCTTGTCAAGCCTGTACACAATCGGTGTACATGTTTAAGACCACTCGAGCATTCTATTATCATGTCCTGCGTGTCAGCTGTCTGCAAACGGTAACAGGTAGGTTATAAATTTGGTTGGTAATATTATGTTTCACAAATACGGCCCATTTCATTACTATGAAACTATTGTCCATTGACCGAAGAAACTATTAGATAATTTTAGACTCGTTTTCTTGTTTTTAGACTATTTTGAGCAGGTTTAAAGTGACAGCTTCGGAAAAATCCGGAAAAATGTCTGTTTTTGCGACGGACGCGCCCTCAGGCGCGTTCAGAGCTATGTCATCTACACATGGGATTTCGTCGGCTACAATCGCGCAATGTGTCCTCAACCGAATAACAGCCCTCGAAATAGCACATGAATTTGATCCTATGAAACTCCCATACTTTGTCGGGATATCTTAAAAACTTCCATATTTAGCCTTTTCAATTTCAAATTAAGTTATCCAAGTTAAAATATAAACGTATTTGATTGATAAAAACGTTGTAGCCCCGTAGTATTATTGCGCAATTATGCAAATAACTGCTGAAACGATTTACCGCTGTCGAAAAAGTAGGACAGCAAATTATGCTATAATTAAGGAGTAAGCTCACTAATTCATAGAAATTATAAGCAGGGAATAAATATTTCCCCATTGAACAAAACATTTTTATTAACAGATCAAAAGTTTTTCGTGACTTTAGAATAACTCGCGCATTAATAAAAGAAGAACTCTTTTCGTGACTCATACCGCGGGTTTAGCTGAATATCCAGCAGTTACTAATAAATTAGACTACAGTACAATGGTTAGTATTATAAATATCTATTTTTGAAAATGCATGTAACAAGGCAGTTTTTCAACACTTTACCACCATATGTAGTCTTTCATGGTAATCTTTATTGAAGGAAGTTATAATATCAGTTCTATTTCCGATTCTTGTGCTTTGTTTACATAGTTTTCTAGGTCACGATATGAGATTATAATAGCCTTCGACCAGAAGATAACACTATTCTAAAAATAGATTCTGCATCATCTGTGCTGACTTTCGGATGAGTACACATTATACATGTAATAAATCAGCGGATACTTACTTTGTTTACATGCAATACTTTAAGAAATTCTATACAATTGTAAGAAGCAAACAAGTTGAAAATGGAATTTAGTGTGAAATTGAAAGGGACATCTAAACACTGTAGAGCTTAAGTGACGTAAATGAAAAAAAAAAAATATAAAAAAATACACCATTAATTGCTGATGATTTTAACCAAAAATATTTTTAATGAGACATATCCAAGAGAAATAAAAATAAAAATGCAAATGACTTATATTTTATTGTCTATGTATAACACGAAGCAATTCTAATTAACATTCTCTCATGTATTATGTATTATGATTGAAGTTTATTTGCATGGTTTTATGTTGACAGTTTTTTTTTCTATTTACATATCATTTCTTGGAATAAATCGACAAGGACACTGATTTACAAGTTTGACCAGAGTTTTTAGGCATAAATTTCATTCTGTATTTAAAAATTTGGACTTGTTCTGCTTGAAAGTAGAAAATCTGAATTATATCAGATTGGGACACATAAAATATATTGCTCTACAATTCTCGAACTTGTATGGAACAAATTTTCTCTGTTATATCTTTAGTTTTGTGTTTTTTTAAAGCCTTAATGTCTCTCCGGTTGCATGTCCGTCGCATTCAGTGCTGCAGCACTTTGATTTGTTCATTCGATTTTCTATCAGAATGTTAGCCACTTTCATGGTATTTCTGCCATCGACAGCAGCATTTAAAATAAGTATCTGCCTACAACGGCAGCATTTTTTCTTCGACCGGACCAGGTTGAACGTATGTAGAACGTTCAAGAAAAGACTCACAGGGTAGATATTTGACTTGCGTGATCCAAATGGATGAACGCCTATATTAATAGCACGAAAGCTTGCCATTTAGTTAAAACTTGAGATATTTTGAACAAAAAAAAGACTTCACGGATTTTTCCGAACCTGCTCAAAATAGTCTAAAAACAGGAAAACGAGTCCAAAATTACCTAATAGTATCTCCAGTCAATGGACAATAGTTTAATAGCAATGAAATGGTTCTTATTTGTATAACATAATAATACAAACCAAATTTATAACCTACCTGTACCGAGCGGTAAATTTCAGCTATCTGCCATCACTGCAGTGATCTGCCATTACTGGCGCCGGTAATACGGTGTGGGTGAGTTGTTTACCAAGTGTTTTTTTACTTTATTGAGACTTGATGGTATCTTTTCCATATATGTAAAAATTGCCTTGCCTCGGACAATTTGTTGTTTATCCTAGCAAACTATCTTCTAACGTCTGTAAGAAGACACTTTTTGAAGAAAAACGCGTACTGTATCCATTACATATTTTGACCACTTTTTTGGTAATTTACGTGGGCTGTAAGTGTCAATGATAATGTGTAAATTGCTTCCTTTATATTAAACATTCAAATACATTTTCAAAATTTTCATGAAAATTAGCATGAATATTTATATATTTTCTTTATTTCCTCCAATTTTGAAGAGTACATACATATACAATACATTTCTTACAAAAAAGTACATAAATCATTACATGTACATAAATGTATGACTGACAAACATATAAATACATGTACATGTATAATTATATAAATGTAACAAATATTGAATAAACACAGCATTGATAAATAATATAAATAAGGTAAATAATTATTTAACATAGAAACAATATATACATATGAGGAAGCAAACGAAAATTTTGAAAAATATTGTATTCCGCAATGTATCCTCTTGCTAAAGATTCTTATTGGAGCGAAACAAAAGTATCTTGGGAGGATATACAATATAGAGGTACCTGTAACAATGGTTAATACATGTACTTATAACGAAATTAAACAAATACATATATATTTCACATTCACAGCCAGTTCATCGAATATACACATTTGATGAAAGCTTTGAAACTATACACTCTAGTCTCGTCGCTTAGATAAAAAGATGTAAAACCACGAAATATGAATGATCTGCAGGTCAGGGGAAAGTGCAATTAGGTTTTGAAAAGTTTCTTTGCCCATAATTTTTGATAATGTAACCCATAACTTTGCCCTCTTTGACTCATTTGAGGGGCAAAACAATAGAATATGTTTACATATATAATTTGTCATTAGGTTACAACTTTTGCATCTCATATCATATTTCCTAGAAAAATATCGGCACATTAGAATAAACGTTGATGTACACTCTGCCTGTAGGTTTCTATAACTGCGACTGAAGTGCCAACTAATACATGGTTCAAAAACAGGATGAACAAGGAGGAATTGTTTCAAACTTTGATCGCATAGTAATCAAACTCTATAGAGCTATTGATTGTCGATTTGACCATTCTTTTCCAGGTACTAAGATTTGGGAATACCCCTGTATTATAAAAGGTTATAAGGAAGCTTGTAAGGTTGTATTTACCTAGGATCATGTAAATATCTGGTAAGAATCCCTTTGTTTTCCTTGGGAAGAGGAGCATAAATGACGATAACCTATGTACAAAAACTTCTTTTATTCGAAATTTAGTGTCTAACTGGCAGAGCTGGCCAAATAATAACAGTTTTCGTTTATCTATCAAATTGGCCATTGGTTGTATACTGATACAGCTCAGGGCTATATCCGTCCTTGTATTTACTGGTATTGACTGAATGCGTTTTATACATTGGTTATGTAGTTATATAAGGGGCTGTAACTGTGTCTCAGTAACTCCCGACCATAGCTCGCTTCCATACAGAGCCTTAGGTAGCACAACTGACTCATAGATTTTTCATAGAGGATGGAGGCCATTTCTGTAAATACCACAATCCACGATACTAAAAAAAGTTTTCCGAAGTTTATCGCAGCTTATAGAGATATTAACATCTATATCTAGAGTGTTGTTACATTGGACGCCTAAATGAAGGTAGCTATCCGGTTCGTTTATGGTTTTGTCTCCTAAAGTCCAGGTGCGAGGTCTTGATTTAACATCGTTGAACACTATTGTATTACATTTTTGGGCATTATGTAGATATCTTTCATTTATGGAGTTCCTATAACATATGTCCATCAGAGTATCTAGACCGCGCTTTGTATTTGAAATAATAACCATGTCATCGGCGGAAGTTGGGCATCCACATTTTAAAGTACCTAATTTGAAGCAATGTTGACTACTGTTCACTTCTTCCATTAAGCTATTTATGAATATGAGATAGAGAAATGGACTGAGACATTGGCCTAGACGGGTTCCTTGCAAAATGGGGAACCAGTCTGACGTGTAACCTTGTGATTTCACGCAGCTATAGCAGTTTTCGAAAAATGACAAAAATCACTTTCACTTTAAATAGTGAAATATCAATACCCATTTTAAACAATTTAACCAGAAGTAATGATACCCAAGTGCGGTCGAATGCCTGTTTAGCATCGAGAAAACAAGCATATACTGGGGAATGGTTTTCAAGACCATAGTATACACATTCGCTTAGCATAAAAGATGTCATTATACAATTAACATGTTTTTGAAAGCCACCTTGTGATGCATTTAAATTGACATCCCCATCCTTTTCAAGAAGTTCTAATATAACCTTTTCAAAAAGTTTTAATATCACCGAGCATAAAGAGATTGCTCGGTAGTTATTTGGATCAGATTTCTTCTTACTCCCGCCCTTGAAAATTATACCTTTTTTCATTTCTAACGGAGTATTTGAAAACCTAAGCATGCTATTGAACAATTTTGCGATTACGTCAATAAGAAGTGGTCCGCCATGCATGATATTTTCATAATGAATTGAATCATTGCCACAAGCTTTGCGTTTTTTGCATGTTTGCAAAGCTTTCCTTATCATTTCAGAAGTAATGTTGAAAGTAGTGTCATTTGAGCTTTCACAAAGCTTTTTTTATATCGATAAGCTCGTTTTCAACTTTTGACAAATAGCTTCTATTAAAGCTTGAGTTTTCGTCAGGTGAGTATAGCTCACTAAAATAAGTTCTCCACTCAGTGTTTATTTTTTGCGGATCGCTGTATGTCATACCGTTAAAGCACATTTCAAATCCAGGGTTTAAGGGTTTTTTATTTCGCCGGCGATTAATAAGACGCCAAAACTCGTTGTTATCGCACTCTGCGGCCGTATCAATTTCCGCTTCCTGTTCCTGCAATACTTACGTTGCAGCGTCACGATGTGCGCATCTAAACTTAGTTTTGAGCGATTTGTATTCTTTAAAAGATATTGATTTTTCCGTTCTAGGTTTTCCCGCGCGTATCCAGTTATTTCGCTTTTATTTCATATCTTTGTGTAATGATGATAGCGTAGTATTCCAGTATGGTTTTATGTATAACTTAAATTTAACCTTTGGTATAAACAAATCTGTTGCAAGATTCAGTATTGTAACAATACCAGCGTAAAGATCATCTATATCATTTTTATTATTTATAGGAAAATCTTGTGCATAACGCAGAACGTCGCAATTTTCTAAAAAATCTATATACTGGTTAACCTGGTCTTGTTTAACATTATGCCAGTTTATGATTTTACGGTCGCATGTCTGAGCATCCGAGAAGTTTGGCCTACCATCGTACTCAATGTTAAGTGTGCAAATGATTGGACGGTGTGTCGATACGTTAAGCGCGTTGTCGTCAACAATTTGACAGTCTTTGACATATTGAACGTATGAATCTGGTAAGACTACATATTCTATCAAAGTTTCTCTGTTACTGTTATATGGAATGTTGCTGTACTTTGCTCCGCGGCAAGATTTTAAAGTATTTATGGTTTGAAGGTTATATTTCCTAAGTAAAGCGAGCAAAAGTGCACTTCTAGGGTTTTGTGGAATTGTGCTTGTTATTCGATCTGACTTGAGTTCTGTGTTATAATCCCCCATTACTATTAATGTGCCTTTGTCTATATACATGCAAATTATATTTTCTAGTTCTTCGAGACAATTTCTGTATACATGCATGGGGTGATTTCTGCATGGCATATAAATCTGAAGAAGGAAAATGTATGTTTCCGGTTTTATCATAATTTGGATGCCAATAAAGTATTTTGAAACAATATGAATTCCATTTCTTATGCCATAACATTGCCAGACCTCCTTTCCCCACCCTTCTTAAAGATGGCATATCAAGGTCAGGGTCCGAAACAGAGAAACTTATATAGTTGTTATTGATACTGTCTAAAATATGGAGGTCTTTTCTGTATAACCAGTGTTCTGATATACCAAAAATATCTATATTCTCTTTTATTAGTAAGTCACACAAATAACTTGCGCCTGAGATGATTCCAGTTGAATTCCAGGTCGCAATTTTCAAATTATCTTTAAAGTTGTCAAGACACATGTTAGTCTACAACATGCTCTAACACGGAGTATGTGTTGTATTGATTATAATTGTATTTGTTTCCCTCCCAGTAGTCGTCATCATTGCAGTTTTGGTTTGTTCTAGCGTTGCTTTTTGACCCATTACCAAAGGTATTAATCTTTTTATCGTTATAACGGGACTTATTATATGCATTTAGAGACATCCATAGTCTGCAAGTAATGCCCCGTGGCCAGAAGCACGGATCATTAATTAGGAGATTAGCATTACCGTTATCTTCAACGTTAATTCTTATTACAACTGTTTTATACTTTCGATTTCTAAAGATACATACTTTTGTAACATGTGGCCCCTTAGCCTGAACATATTTTTTTACAAGTTTTTGTTCGGTAATTGATTGTTTGAATCCACCAATATGAAACCTTTTTGTGCGCCGTCGCACATATTGGGAAAAATCCTCCTCCTCCTCCTCGTATTCAACGTTAACGTGGAGGGGGTATCACACTGAGATGAAGGGATGGGCATTGACTGTGTAAGGGGTAGTTCGGGTCTGTGATTAGTATGTTGCTACGGGCTCGGCATTGACACCGGTTTACAGCTACCATGTTTGGTATCTTTTTCGAATTGATCAGGGTTAAATGGGCAAGACTTGTTTTTAAAGGCGGTGCCCGTGCCTTTACATACATCTGCATACGAGACCTGCCGCTTTGTCAGTATTATGTATTATGATTGAAGTTTATTTGCATGGTTTTATGTTGACAGTTTTTTTTTCTATTTACATATCATTTCTTGGAATAAATCGATAAGGACACTGATTTACAAGTTTGACCAGAGTTTTTAGGCATAAATTTCATTCTGTATTTAAAAATTTGGACTTGTTCTGCTTGAAAGTAGAAAATCTGAATTATATCAGATTTGGACACATAAAATATATTGCTCTACAATTCTCGAACTTGTATGGAACAAATTTTCTCTGTTATATCTTTAATTTTGTGTGTTTTTTTAAAGCCTTAATGTCTCTCCGGTTGCATGTCCGTCGCATTCAGTGCTGCAGCACTTTGATTTGTTCATTCGATTTTCTGTCAGAATGTTAGCCACTTTCATGGTATTTCTGCCATCGACAGCAGCATTTAAAATAAGTATCTGCCTACAACGGCAGCATTTTTTCTTCGACCGGACCAGGTTGAACGTATGTAAAACTTTCAAGAAAAGACTCACAGGGTAGATATTTGACTTGCGTGATCCAAATGGATGAACGCCTATATTAATAACACGAAATCTTGCCATTTAGTTAAAACTTGAGATATTTTGAACAAAAAAAAGACATTTTCACGGATTTTTCCGAACCTGCTCAAAATAGTCTAAAAACAGGAAAAACGAGTCCAAAATTACCTAAAAGTATCTCCAGTCAATGGACAATAATTTAATAGCAATGAAATGGTTCTTATTTGTGTAACATAATAATACAAACCAAATTTATAACCTACCTGTACCGAGCGGTAAATTTCAGCTATCTGCCATCACTGCAGTGATCTGCCATCACTGGCGCCGGTAATACGGCGTGGGTGAGTTGTTTACCAAGTTTTTTTTTACTTTATTGAGACTTGATGGTATCTTTTCCATATATGTAAAAATTGTTTGAAAACCAGTTTAATCCACAGGCACGAGTATCGGACCTGGGAAGAAAAAATATGACCAGATTGATAAAAAAAAACCTGTGTTCATCTTAAAAGTGTGAAAAAACCAAAAAAAAATGTAAATAATAACCCCCTTTAAAAATACAATTGCTTCTTAGTTTACACACTTGCTAATCAATACAAAGTACATGATCTGGTCAAGTTACATAACTATAGCTTCCATATTTACCAAGTTATTGCCCTTTTCAGCACTTAGAAAATGAATAATGGTTAACCTTAAACGGCATGTTGGAAATATCTTAAGTTCTATCTATACTAATGGCTTCATAATTTCCACACTTACTTATCAATACAAAGTACATGATATTGCCAAGTAATATAACTGTGTCATCCATATTTCCCAGTTATTTCCCTTTTTTCACTTTGAAAATAGAGCCTTGTCGGTTAACCTATTCTGGCAAGTTGGATTTAACGTAAATTTCTCTTAA
>NW_026851980.1:0-244785 GCF_026571515.1 Ruditapes philippinarum | reverse complement strand
AAAAAACTAGTGCAGATTTCAAACTAAGTTAAATAGTTTCAGAAACTAAGTCACCCCATCAGAGCTTTGGGAAACCTTTGTAAAACTGAGATCACTTTTCACCCAGTTTAATTGAAACTAGAATGTTTGCCTTCACAAACTCTAAATACAGGCATTCACCCATGCCTCAGGTGAGCGACCCAGGGCCCAAGGGCCCTCTTGTTTGTGTATAGCAAAAACTTAAAAATCTTCTTTGAAAAAAAACCCAAATAGCTAGAGTTTAGATATTAAGCATGAAACATCTTTTAGTAAATATCTACAAAGTTTGTTCAAATAAAAGCCCGGAGGTCAAAACTGGCCCTGCCCCAGGGGTGTCATTGTTTTCAACTATATGTGTATAGTAAAAACTTAAAAAATCTTCTTTTAAAAAACCCAATGAGCTAGAACTTAGATGTTTAGCATGAAACATCTTCTTATGGGTGTCTACCAAGTCTGTTCAAATAAACAAATAAAAGCCCTTGGGTAAAAATTGGCCCAGGGGGGGGGGGGGGGGGGGGGGGCTATATGTACAGGTGAGCGACCTCAGGGCCATCATGGCCCCTCTTGTTTATTAAATGGTATAAGGTGTCAGATTATATTGTTCCTATTTTCAGACAAAGAAGAAGTCTGGTAATTTGATGTATTTACTACCAGATTCAGACAGTGTATCACTGATATTGCTGGGTATAAAATCAGATTGTACATGTATATATCATTATACATTCATCAAAGAGAAATGGCAGCAGATGACATTAGATCAAGTGTATTCTAAAAGGTAAAATATTATTGTTATACCCTGTAATAGAGTCTAATGATAATTTGTCTCTTACTGCTGATTCAGAAATCATGTGGGCTTAGTAGTTGGTCACTTGTGAAGAAATAGGTAATTACTGGTTAGTTATCCAGGAAATGGGGTGAGATGGATTGTCTGCATAGATATGACCAAAAACATTTGTTAAAATTTGGGTATAAACCAGAAATACAAACAAACACTGCAATGGAATACATAATTGTTTTAGTTACAGTACTTCATATTTGTTTTATAGCATCTGTTATTTTCACTACTTAGATTAAAAAAGGTTTTTTTCACATCGACCATCAGCTTATCAAGAAAACCTGTGTGGTGCATGATTGAGTTTTATGAACTCGACTTATTCCATTCCTTAAATCTTGGTATTGAGTCATGATTCTCGTGCATTTCCATTGATTATAGCAAACAGATGTTGCTTCAGATTTTTTTTTTAAAATAATGACATTAATTGGCTTTTTGTATTGTTTAAGAGATTTTTAAGAAAATTCAGTATGATTTGTGTTTGTTTATAAAACAGTACATGTATATCTTTTCTGTTTTCCCAGCATTCAAGTTTGTCCGCTGTCTAGCCGTCTCATTGTGGTCAGTTACTATACAGATGAGAAATCATATCTGTGCAAATACACTCAGGACATCAATAGTGACCAGTGGTCAAATGTCCAGTTAGATAGTACTGAGAAACAAATAACACACCTGATACCTGTGAGAGGTATCCCTGAAGCTGTACTCACTTTGACAAAATCTATGGAAATACAAATATGGTATGTATTATAACTTTTAAGTTATTTAACAGTGTTCTGTGTATATTATACTTGGAGGAGCACTCAATTTGAAAACCATACTGTGTGAGCCACTAGGCCTGTCAACCGTGAATTTTTACAAGTTTAAATATATATCTGTATTGTAATGACTGTTAAATGAACTTAAATCACCTTTTTATTATATACTCAATTTATCATACTGTTGTTGACATATTAAGTTCTTTCTCACAAATATAATTTGATCTATTTATTATGTTTTTCAAGTAATTCTCTGAGAGAAAAAAAGAACAGAAACATGTAACATACATGTACTGTCTAGTAATTGTATAAACTTGGATGTTTCAGGAATCATGAGCATGGTTATCTGCTAACATCTGTAGATATATCTGATGTTTGTCCAGCAGATCCTATCTGCTCAATCAGTTTTGCTGAACAGGTGAGTGATGCTATATATGTTAAATATTTCATTTATAGATTATAGTCATATTGTAAGACTGACAGAAATTGCAAATCATGTATGCTTATTTGACATTTAAAGTCATTTCTAAAACTGTTTACAATTTGTTAAATGCAGAATCCCTTAAATACATACCTGGTCATTCCCTAGCATTAAAGATGGAATAGTTCCATAAACCTAACAGAGCAACAGAAAAAAAAAAATTCATGTGTTTAAAAAAGATTGGGTTTTAGCTTGGCTAGTAGAGCCATTGTACTCATGTCAGCATTACACTCTGGTAAAGTTTTTGTGTGCAAGTTGTTATGAAGGGAATGGATTGAAACTTCACATACTTTTGTCAGAATATTATAGAAGGTCAATTTTCAAGGCCCATAACTTTAACAAAGAATTTGACTGAATTTTGGCCCTTTTTGAACTTTAAACATTATCCAGACCCTTGTTTTACTATCAAGCACACTGAAAAATGTCTACCAAACTGTTATACTGAAAGCTCTTGTTTTTTGCTACATATGCATTCTACAGATAGTAGTGATCAGGTACTTTGATTCTTATGTTTTTTACAATGGTTAAGAGTGATGGTAAATGTAATGTATGTTTTTCATAAATTTGACAGGGTTTTCTGTTTGTGCCGCTACTGAGTAAGAAGAAAGGTGGCGAGGCTGGAACAATAGTTGTGATCAATCCAAGTATGAATACATCAGAGACCTTATCATCAATTACCCTAAATGACAGTTGGACAGGGTAAAATTTCTTTATATAAAACACACCAAATATATATATATGAACAAGTCACTTTGACAAAATAAACAGTGATAAAGCATAATTATATTCACTGTATGTATGATGCACAATAATTTTCTGGCAAGTGATGGCATTATTTTGTCTTTATGAATGTAGTTGCAAATTCATATGTTACTTTAAAAAAAATTCTGAATGAAAACATTTGTCATTTGTAATATCTTTACAGAATATGATTTTTATGCAATTTACAAGAAAAAGGATCATACACTAGCTCTCGATAAGCCGGAAATATCTGACTCTCAGGGTAACTGTTTTGAAGCGACTCAACAAAGCCTCACTTTGGGTTTAAACACTTACCATTGAGTCAGATATTCTGGTCTGTACTAGCAACCAGTGTGAAACCTGAAACAAAAGTTATATCCATTAATTTTAGTATATCCAACATTTATAACCAGTTATGTATCAGTTTACTATATGTTCACTTTACCAATTACTGTTAATTATTATGTACATAATTATCATTATATTTATTTTGTCTTTCAGATGTAGTGGTACCTGTATTATGTCAGCTGGTTTACTGCTGTGTAGACAAAATAATGGCTGTATCCGAATGTGGAATGTTTACACTGGTGGTCTCCTAGCAACGGTTGATGATGTCACAGTCACATGCTTTTCAGCAACCAATCAGCTTTTAGTAGCAGCTCATAAACATTGTGTTCATATATATAAACTGGATTTACCAAGTCTTTCATAAATAATACTATTTGAATGATTTAATCTTGGATGTTTTGGTTTTTTTGTTGGGGGGGGGGGGGGGCTGTTACTTTATCGGTACTTACTGCAAGTTTTACTGCATGTTTGAAGCATATTTGTGATACCTTGTTTAAATATCAAAATGAAAAAAATAAATGTTCCTCAATTTGTATGTTGTTTCAGTTGAGACCGATTATCTCAATTCATTGATGCCAGTTCTTTGTTCAACCAAAGATAAGACGAAATTGTAACCAAATTTTCCAAACAACGTCATTTAACAAGTATGTGTCTTCGATGCCAAGTCTATATGAGGTCTTCCTATTACATGTATTGTAGATGTAAATGTATATTGATTATAAATATTCAGGTTAATTTGAAACCAGACTATTCACTAAATGTGTTTGATAAGTTGACTGGTGCTCTGTATTTCAAGGCAAACTGGAAAATAACTATATCTTGCTTAGACCATGTTAACCTCTAAACATTTTGGTCTATTTAGGTTGGATACTTTACTTTTTTGTTGGTTTTTAAGTTACACTCACAAAAATTAAGCAAGACATCTGTTACCCCTTCTCATGTTATTTTGGGCACTAGCAAGCACCCAAACATAACAAACAACTTGTAAGCTAGCTGAAGAGCTTCCTTACATGAAATTCCCTAATGATATTCCAACCCACAGTAGTGAGGTGCAAGTGATTCTAATTTGGTTACAATACTTCAGTTCTACACTAGCTGGTGCTACCTTAAGGAGTTCCTCAGTTTTAAACCAGTATAACCTTATTTCTTCCTTAAGAAAATTTCAGCCTCATTTAAGATCACCTGAATCCCAGTTTGAGAAGAAACGGCATTTGAAATACTGTGAAAAATTTGCAGTCACATAAAAACATATCAAACCTAGGACTTGAACTCGCACATCTGCTGCCTAAAAAGAAAGGTCTTGCCATGTCCATATCCTGTGAAGGGCTTGACATCGCTTCAGTCTTAACTATCTTGCTACACAAGACCAAGTTGTTATGCAATTTTGCTGAAGACAAAATGCAGCACAGCAAAAAAAGTCATTGTAAAAAAAAGAACTAAAAAAAGAGTGTAGGATTTCAAAATTTATTAAACATTTCATTATTATCAATAACATATTGGAACAACACACAAACAATATTATTTCAATAAACGGAAAATGTGTATGCCTTTAAAACTGAACAAGGTATAATCAACAATAATAATTTGGTCAATTATGAGATGAAATTAAACATGAAACGTACATCAAAATATGTCTGAACCAGTACCCTGTCCTACTTAAACTATATTGTATTATAACATAGCTGCAGTAGCAAAAAAAATCTCCCATTATAACACTTTTAAAAAAAAAAAAATGTGATAGTTTTTCTACACAAATATAGACAAAATTGTACATGTATAAGAAGATATTTTTAATTCAAAGGAGCGAATTTAAAAGAAAAAATAACATAAGTGTTAATTATAGTCATAAATTGTTATCAAGTAATTGTTAAACCTTTAAACTTTGCAACAAAACAAACTAGACCTATCACTGAAGGTGATTAATACCCCCACCAGAAACTTTTTGAAAAATAAGTAGTCTGAAGAAAAATTTCAACACAAACTATCAACTGTGTACAAAGAAATATTTCAATTAATTGTAATCCCAACTGGGGTCTCCAAATAAGCTTGCTTTTCACAAAGTTTGATTACAATATCTCATTCCTAACTCTAGTTATTGTCCGGAAACCATTTTTCTATTTTTAGGAATGGTGACCTTGACCTTGACCCCAGGGGGTCCAAATGCAATACCAACCCAGGTCTTCATATAAGCTTGCTATACACCAAGTTTGATAACAATATCTCATTCCTAACTCTAGTTATTGTCCGGAAACCATTTTTCTATTTTTAGTAACGGTGACCTTGACCCCAGGGGTCCAAAAACAATACCAACCCAGGTCTTCATATAAGCTTGCTATACACCAATTTTGATTAAAATATCTCATTCCTAACTCAAGTTATTGTCCGGAAACCATTTTTCTATTTTTAGGAATGGTGACCTTGACCCCAGGGGGTCCAAATGCAATACCAACCCAGGTCTTCATATAAGCTTGCTATACACCAAGTTTGATAACAATATCTCATTCCTAACTCTAGTTATTGTCCGGAAACCATTTTTCTTTTTTTGGTAACGGTGACCTTGACCCCAGGGGTCCAAAACAATACCAACCCAGGTCTTCATATAAGCTTGCTATACACCAATTTTTGATTACAATATTCTCATTCCTATCTCAAGTTATTGTCCGGTAAAACCATTTTCTATTTTTAGTAACGGTGACCTTGACCTTGACCCCAGGGGGTCCAAATGCAATACCAACCCAGGTCTTCAATATAAGCTTGCTATACACCAAGTTTGATAACAATATCTCATTCCTAACTCTAGTTATTGTCCCGAAACCATTTTTCTATTTTTTAGTAACGGTGACCTTGACCTTTGACCCCAGGGGGCCAAATACAATACCAACCCAGGTCTTCATATAAGCTTGCTATACACAAAGTTTTTGATAACAATATCTCATTCCTAACTCTAGTTACTGTCCGGAAACCATTTTTCTATTTTTAGTAACGGTGACCTTGACCTTGACCCCAGGGGTCCAAATGCAATACCAACCGGAGTTTCCACATAAGGTTGCTATATACCAAGTTTGATTACAATACCTCATTCCAAACTCTAGTTATCGGTCCGGAAACCATTTGATGTGGGACCGGACCGACGGACGGAATCCTAACTCTAGTTATTGTCCGGAAACCATTTTTCTTTTTTTGGTAACGGTGACCTTGACCCCAGGGGTCCAAAAACAATACCAACCCAGGTCTTCATATAAGCTTGCTATACACCAATTTTGACTACAATATCTCATTTCTAACTCTAGTTATTGCCCGTAAACCATTTTTCTATTTTTAGTAACGGTGACCTTGACCCAATGGTGTTCAAATGCAATACCAACCCAGGTCTTCATATAAGCTTGCTATACACCAAGTTTGATAACAATATCTCATTCCTAACTCTAGTTATTGTCCGGAAACCATTTTTCTATTTTTAGTAACGGTGACCTTGACCTTGACCCCAGGGGGTCCAAATACAATACCAACCCAGGTCTTCATATAAGCTTGCTATACACAAAGTTTGATAACAATATCTCATTCCTAACTCTAGTTACTGTCCGGAAACCATTTTTCTATTTTTAGAAACGGTGACCTTGACCCCAGGGGGTCCAAATGCATTACCAACCGGAGTTTCCACATAAGGTTGCTATATACCAAGTTTGATTACAATACCTCATTCCAAACTCTAGTTATCGTCCGGAAACCATGATGTGGACCGACCGACCGACCGACCGACGGACCGACCGACAAGCTGACTCCTATATACCCCCCCTAAACTTCGTTTGTGGGGGTATAATAAACCTTGTAGAATACCTCAAATCTTTTGAGATTCGAAAAGAATATCTATTCAATAAAGACTATACTGAAAAATTCAGTACATCTATGAAATAAATAAAGGCTATGGTCGACCATAGACCATAGTGGGGTGGTGGTGTTGGTAGTTTTCACTCCAGATCAGGGCAGTAAGCCACATTGAATTTACCAGAGCACAGTTCAGCCACTGCATTAACCCAGGGCATGCTGTCAAACACTTTGCCAGTAAAAGTTACCTTCACTTTCGCAAGGAACTGATTACCTCTGTACATGCCAGAGCAGAGGTACAGTGCAAATGATCTAAGAAAGGATTTAATGATCAATCACAACAAAATTGACCTGCACTGTCTGGGAATCCAACTTGGGTCACCCATTTCAAAGTCAAACACTCAACCTACTGAGCTAACCAGATGGCTAGAGATCATAGTCATCCATCCAAAATTGTTTATCATACCTATCAACACCATGTGAATGAATAATATAAAATGATAAAAAATAATGACAAATGTAATTTTTAAAATTTAAATATTCAAAAATGGGCCAAAATTATAAAAAATTGTAATATTTGGGCATTTAATGGCAAATCTCAAATAAAATATTAAATAATTAAACAAAAACATTAGCTGACTGTAATTTACATATGTATAATGCAAAATAAGGACATTTATTCAAAAGAAAATTTTTTACTTTCCGCTTTTCGAAACAACAAAATAGAAAAATATACATGTACTAGTATATTGAAATCTGACACTCCGTGAAAGTTTATTATCATTGCTCTAAAGTCATTGCAGAGTTTTCTGTAAATTTATCAAATGAAAAGAATTTCAATAAAATCTGTTTTTTTACAAGCCAAGATTGTCTGAGAAAGAGACATTGCATCCTTGGGACAACTTTGATAGTATGAGATCTGAGAGAAACATTTCAATTCTGTCCAGAACATAGGTATTAGGACAGTTTTTAAAGTGTACTCCTCGTTCAATCCTCCGCTGAATAACTAGTTTGATTCTATAGGAATAATACACTGGATGCTGGTGTAGACAGGAATATCTAAAGCAAAAGGTACAACCCTATCATTTTTTTTTCAAGGAGAGCCGGATATTCCTGCCTGTGATGACATCCAGTGTTTCATTCTTTTTCTTGCATATTACCTAACAATTATCATTCAAAAAGAAAATACCAGCACAGGGGAACGAAGTCATCACAAGCACACAACCTGTTTATAAAGGCAATGAAACAATGTCATTTTAAAGCATGCAACTCAATTTACACTTGGTGATGTATGATAAGATTTTGTAAGTACCAGATCAAATGCTAGAAAATACAGTTGATATGCAAGATTCTACAACTACACCACTTTTACCCCTCACTCAAATTAATTGACACTTTAATTTTATACTTGTTACAACTACAACAATTAATAACAAAGTTGTAAAGATTATAAAACGGCTCACAAAACACAAATTTCATCAAATAACACCATAATCAAATATTCATTACTCCATTTCTAAATAATCATTAATCCACCATCAAATATTTGTTAACAACATTTGAAAATAAAACTGAAATATAAGAATGATAGCATAATGTAGAATCAATTAACTAAATACATAACAAAATAAAACTTCTCATTTATACATTAACAGAAAAACTTACATACAATACAAAACAATTTTTCCCATTCTGTTTCTTCTATAAAAAGATACAATAACATTTCCCGTATCATATCTACAACAAGATTTTCCCGTATCAGATCCGTTATGACAAATTACTGTACAAGATTTCAATGCCAATTTCATGACATGAAATATATTATATTTCTAGTTAGAACCATGGCCAAAATCTAATTTTCTCACACATAGTACCATTTCAAAGCATTTGCTGTCACATGCAAAGAAATTGGTTAGTTTTCAAGGCAAGATGGTTATAGGTGGACTTACTGTCGAGATATGACCAAAAACGTAAAATTGGCATAAAAAACAAGATAAATTAACATAACAAACCATATTTACTGCAGTCATTATTTTACGAATTCTTCACTTTTGATAGAAATATCATATCCTGATATGAAAATTAATAAATAATAACCCAACAATAATATAAGCGATTATGAAAAAAAACTTAACTTCAAACCTTGTAAAATACTACCTCATTTAAGAATTTAGGAAAAATTTGATTTCATTTGAGCAAAATAAGTCATATGATTACATGGAATGAAAGAAGTCAAACTTATTAAACTAGACATCATAATGGTAATATTACTGTTTATTGCATTAAAACATAAAATAATGCTTTAATAATATCGAAATACAAAGTACCAACCTTTGTACACTTAGACCTTTAACCTCATAGATTTTAATGAAACTTTTTTTAAATAACAGAACATGAATATCCTAACATTTTTCAAAAGTTGAAGGAACTCTTCTGAGGTACAAGTTTAAAAAAAAAATGAAAAAAAATGAAATAACTTCTTACAGAGACTGGCTGGGACACTTTAAACAGATAGATTTACAAAAGATTCTAGAAATATATTGAAAACCGTATTTTTTTAGTTATTCTTAGTCTGATTTGAGTAAAAAGCATTGCAATGCTTTCAGGTTTAATTCCTTTTTAACAATTGGAACTAATATTCTGGAAAAACAAAGTGGGCGAATGATCTGAAATTTTGCACACAAGCCATTGATCTAGACCTAAATCAAATGGTACATAAATCACGGCAAATTTATTTTCAGTCCCATAATGTCAAAAAACGTCAGTGGAGTCCCTTTTACATTTTGATTTTTTTAAATAACTGTTTCCTGTCACAACCAGATTACAAATATAACTCAACATATCATTTTAATTACGGGCTACCACTGCCATTTTTCATCGACAAAAAAAAATCTTACATGATAAAGCAAGTCTATCTGACCTGTCAAAATTATCATAACAATAGTTCAAAACTAATTCATTAAAAATCTTTTCACAACTTAGTTTTTCCTTGAACTAATGACTATTCATATTAAGAGATCTGTATCTTCTGTACGTAATGAGACAAAAAAAATTGTTTCCCTGACGACCAGATTGCGTGCTCAATCGTCCATTCCGATATACCTGAACAGGTATGACATTGACTCGTTATTATGTATTCTACGTATAGCCTCGACCAACATTCCACTTATATCTACGGTCTTTATCTTATGACACTGCATCTTTTGAATCTCATGTGGAACTGTGTTTGTTACTACAACCTGATGACATGAGGAAATAAATAAATGACATAAATCATCAAATTAAAGTATAGGTTATACATAGAGGATATTGAATAAGTGTAAATTTAATACTAAATTTATTGAACGTATTTGAATAAAATCATATTATGCGAGGCTCTGGCAAGGTTATACATAGGATATTGAATGAGTGTAGATTAAATACTAAATCAATAAAATAATAATATGAAGTAAACTAGAACTCCGCGAGTCGGATGTGTCGCCTTGTGAACAATGTAGTTTAGGGGAAATGGCCAGGACAAAAATGAAATATGAAAAATAACAAATTGCAATAACTAAAAAAATAATAAGTGCAGAGCAGCAGTTTCTATACACTGCACTTCTTATCAATAAGATCTATCATTCTATGATGTTTCAAGTCCATAGCTTTCATACTTGAGGAGAAATGACCAGGACAAAAATAAAGTAAGAAAATCAACAAAGGGCAATAACTCAAAAATAAGAATTGCAGAGTATCAGTTCTTATGCACTGCACTTCTTTTTAATGAGATCTATCATCCAGTCCATAACTTTTATACTTTCAGAGAAATGGCCTGGACAAAAATTAAGTATGAAAATTAACAAAGGGCCATAACTCAAAAATTAAGAAATGCAGAGTACCGATTCTTGTGCACTGCACTTCTTAATAATGAGATCCTATGAAGTTTCAAGTCCATAGCTTTTATACTTAAGGAGAAATGGCGCGGACAAAATTAAAGTATGAAAATAAACAATGGGCAATAACTCAAAAAAATAAGAAATGCAGAGTACCAGTTCTTGTGCACTGCACTTCTTCTTAATGAGACCTATCATCCTATGAAGTTTCAAGTCCATGGCTTTTATACATTAGGAGAAATGGCCCGGACAAAAATAAAGTATGAAAATTAACAAAGGGCAATAACTCAAAAATTATGAAGTGCAGAGTACTTGTTCTTGTGCACTGCACTTCTTAATAATGAGATCTATCATCCTATGAAGTTTCAAAACTGTAGCTTTTTTAGTTGAAGAGAAATGGCCCGGACAAAATTAAAGTATGAAAATTAACAAAGGGCAATAACTCAAAAAATAAGAACTGCAGAGTACCGGTCCTTGTGCACTGCACTTCGGGTTATTGAAAGAAGCATGCATACCAAGTAAGAAGTCATTCAGACTTATAGTGATTGAGTTATGCTCCGGACAAGCTTAAGGGGACGCTGACAACGACGCCGACACAGACGCCACCAACAAAAGTAACCCCTATATGTCAACTTTTCAAGGCGACACAATAAAATCATAATATGTGAGCCTCTAGTGACAATAATACTGTTTTAATCAACAAGTAAAATATATTTAATATTGAATCTACATGAATATAATATTCTATTTATCACATATCCTAAATAAGAACATTAATTTGATGCCCCTATTGTGCAAACGCTAACATCAGTGCAATTTAACGCTATGTTTGCATATACCCCAAATGGTGTTATTACACTAGTGTAATATAATTTTTATTACATGGCTTTATTACACTCCTGCCCTGTAGTTTATGTGATAAATGTATATATAGTATTATAACTGATGAATTGTGCACTAGATTTGCTCTACTTTAAATTCAAAAACTGTCTGTTTGAAGTCTCCATGTATCTGACAATCACATTAAAGATAGTAATGGATATAAAAGACAAAGATACCTCGTCTATACAGGAATCTTCTATAAGACGTGGAGCATCTGAAGATAACAGGCCATGTGTTGCCATTGCGTAGATCTTGTAAGCACCTCGTTCCTTCAACACCTCGGCTATCTTCACAAATGACATTACATCATCTATCATATCATCCTAAAATAAAACAATCACAATTTCTGAATTATAAAATAGGAAACAAGAGCGATGTTATCACTCGTCTAATAAGAAGGGGCAAAACTCAAAAAGTATTGCTTTCAGAATTATGCCCCTCGCCTAACTGCACCTTTTCAGGATAAGCAAGTATTCCAAGTTTCATGTGGATAACTTTTGAAATGTTTAAAGAATAGGCTACATTAAAGTTTTTTTCATGACACCAATTATGACAACGATGCAGCAATCATTATAACTTGACGTTTTCTTCGAAACAAACAGCTTATAAAGATTAAAGTAATTTCACAAAATATTTTTTTGATAGTTTATCATAATGTTACTATGTTACATACAAATCACTGCAGTTTTGATTTTTGGGAAAGGTTTGGAGATAAAGAAGCTAGTGACCAATGAAAACGCCGAAACCTGTGTTCCAAATCACATACATAACTGTCGACATACATTTTTGGTCTTGTTTTTTTTCATTCACTCAGACACTGCAAAGATCATATAATGACTTTCATGCCTCTCTTACCATTATTTCAGACTAAAACAGACACAAGAGTTGAACCACTGACCTTCCACAAAATAGCTGGATATCTTCATTAATAATAGCATGAAAGAATCCTGATTGCTTGGTGGGATTCAAACTAACAGCAGTGATGGTGAAGTAAATTTAAAGTAAGTGACCTCCACAGACACTGCCTGCTAAGTTACTACAAAAAAACACTATTATACAGTAAGTACAAAAACTTTGTGATATTTTGAGACATTCCTTGCTAAGTAATTAAAATAACTTTATGGCTGTTTTATACTATATGATATTTTATCAACATACCACAATGATTGCTATTCTCCCACCAACATCTCCTACAACATTCAATGGTGGCTTCTCTTTGGCAAGTATTGCTGAAAAATGAAATATTTAACATACTATAACATTACAACAAGAATAATTTTCTAACACTGTTCGTAATTACTTCTCAAAATTTGTTAAGAAGCATATAATATTTTGTATGAGAAAATGTTTGAATTTTTTTTTGTAAAACTGATCTTTATGGCAGAAATATTTTTTTCATTCAGACATAAAGACTGCAAATCTAGGAAATATATCAATAAATGTCAAGTAATTGATCTACAAAAGGCCACTGGCCAAGTGTTCCTTAATATTGTGATACTATATATTACACTTATCCTCTAATATTTTGATGCCAAAACTCACAAACAAATTACCTTGACAGAACAGAGACACATAGAGAAGAAATACATGGCTCCTTTCAGTCAAGGAGTCGAATGGGTAAGAGGGGTAGGGGTTGAGGGGAGGGGGATTGTTAGGTTATAAGTTATAACTGACTGGGTGCTTTGTATGATACACATTTTGTACACAAACCAATACTCCTGTCATAATTACACTATAGCACACCTAAAATAATATTTGTTTTTTTACATTCCCAGTAATGATATGGTTTACACCAAGTTGCATAAGCAAGGCACTTTTATTCCTTACCATGTTAAATTTTTAACATGTACTGATCCTACTTACAATTTGGAAAGGAAATTGTTTATCTGAACTAAATTATTATCGGTAGGTTCTACTGGATGAAGGTTGTTAGTAAAAAATGTCAATTTTGGGTTTAAAAAATCCTCTACCTCTGTATAACATAGGATCGAAAATGAATTTGATAATCAGAATAAGAAAGGTAGGGGACATATACAGTCAATTTAATACCAGCTGAGTACAATATGAAAATATGTTTCAAATACCAGTATCCAATGCAGAAATTATATTGGACTATTACAAGATAGAGTATGAAAGTTTCAAATTGTAAACAAGAATAATAGTAAGAAACATACATTACAATTTGGGTAATTAAACATAAGTAAGACCTTTTCAAAAATTTATAAAGGTATTTTTTTCATGCATGATAAAAAGCAAAGTTAAATATATACATAATACATTACTGCCACCTGCTTAAACAGAACTTTTAAAAACCAACAGGATTTGCGGTATAGCGTTTTACGTACTAGCCAGGTGTGAAAACTAGACATTTAGTATGCATAACAAAGGTAGTTACCGTAAACACCAAAATCATCATCCTAGTATAGAAGCCTTTGCCGTACACTGGAAATGTTACTTTTTTTTTGTTATGATTAACCTGTACCCTGCTGGAACCTGAAGTGAGCCTTTGCCACTTCAGGGCCTTTTCACTAGTTTTGGGGAAGGCGCCCTAGCCCTTTTTGTGGGGAAAAAATGCGCGATTTTCACACTTTTGGGGAAAATATCATATTTTCACACATTTCGGGGGAATATCATAATCTATTTGCATATCTTCCTCCAATCACATTTAAGGTTTACTATAGCACTAAGCTTTTTGTCCAAAAGGAGTAAAAGACATTTTTTACAGATCAATTTATTGCCCCTTTATATTGACTCATATTTCCTATTTATAGTTTTTTACATTGGTCATGTGAGGGTTCTTGGTTTGATTCAGTGGGTACATTATAATCAGTTTACACTGTATTACTGGCACTGATGTGCTAGGCTCGCTATTTCCGACAGTTGGGCATGTTGTGCGACTCGGACACATGGGCTAGCACTAACAAGGTCGTCAATTCATCCAATTTTTAATAAACAAAATTACAAACGTCACTCAATCGTATTTTCTTCTTGTTCTGTGACATTGTTTACATTAGTGACATCGTATTGGTCGCCATATTGTTGTAACACTTCACATGTGCACTAAAAAATAAGGCAGCAGGGATTTCCCATGCTGTTTTTAGAAAGTTGCAAACTCAGACTGAGGCTCTGAGTTAACATCAATTGTATTAAATCAAGGTATCCCTCAGGCTCTATTGGGTTATTGAATTATTAGCTTTCATTGGACAAAACAATTATCTATTTTTAAACAAGAAAGTTTGTTTACAAGTTTTATTCTTCAGTTAAAGGGGAAATATTTGCCAGAAGGGGAATTTTAGACTGTTTTTTGGGAAAAAAGGTAGTAATTTGGCTTGGGGACGTAGCCTGATACAGGCTACAGCAAAGAATGGTAAAAAGGCCCTGCACTTGTATAGAGCCTGCCCAGTCTGCACTTCAATGCAGTCTGACCAGGTTCTTTAACGTTTGCAGCTCAATTTTTTCTATTTTAAAATGGAAATCCCTCAGACTTTGAATGGGCTGTTCCAAATTCAATGCAGGGCAAATTTATCTTAAAAATTCAGCAGGTTTAAGGTGAATTGTATATCTAATCATATTCTTGCATATGAGACAGGATTATCTACTGTTTACACAACATGCTAAAAAAACCTACACTCCACAATGTAAAACAAGTCACGTGCCTTAAATGACGCCATTTCCAGATGCCAGGATGACATCATTGTGCTGTTATGAATAAGTTGTAAATTCATACGCTACTATAAGAAAAAGCGCTAAACAAAAAATATAAGTTTTTATAATTGCTTTTCGGAATGTAACGAAAATGTAATATGCAAGAAAACAATCAAACACTAGCTGTTCTAACAGATGGAAATATCTAGCTCTTGGGTAACTGTTAATCTGCAGAGTCTCGTTACCGCCATAAACAGTTACCCTCGAGCTAGATATTCCCATCTGTACTAGCAGCCTGTGTAAGATCTCTATATTGTTTACACGAGTGATTACTCCAATGCCTTATACAAATATAGAAACAATGCACCCAGAAGCAACTATGGAAGGCTTATATGTGCATAACATGTGCTTTGTTAATATTCAGCCAGTTTAGACAAGTCTTTCTCTCTAGATATATTATATGTACATACTTCGAACTTTTCTCCCTCTTGCACCTGTAGTATCAAAATAAACATTAATTCCTACATAATACGCTTTTAAAAACATAGCCCCGCTAACCAGCAAATAAAATTCTGAATTTAGCTAATGATATAATGTACATGAAAGAAAATTTTATCAACAAGGGGAGAGCAATCTATATATTAGATATCACACAAGAAGACCCTATATATATAGTCTGACATAGAACAAGTCTACTGTCTAGGAAAGGGTTAAATGTAAGCCTGTGATATATATGTATAAAAAAATTGGCATCGAGCTGAGCAATGTGAAATTTCTTCAGAGCATAGATGATGTTTTATATGAAACAATGCAATGTAAATATCTGTGAATGTATGCATTATATATGTACATAATGCTTAGTTTATTACAATGAAAACAAGCAATGCTATAATGATAAATTTCTATAAGAAAGCTATAAAATATATATCTTCTAAATTGCTATTGATTTGTGGTAGAGTTAAAACCAATTTATGCTTTATGTAATGAAATATCCAATGTTCATTTAATGGATATGGGGTCAGGAGCATTTTTGTCCCCAAGGAAAAAATGCACATGTATGGCTTAGATAAAAGGTATTTAGTCCAAATTATAGTTTGAAATGAATAAGTTCTTTTTTATCTATCAATATGGTGAATTGAAAGTTTTTTCACAAAATAACTAAAAATTATACAGTTGTTTGTTGTTGTTTTCTTCATTCAACAACATAACTTGACCACTAGGTAATTTTCAGCATTTTAAATGACCTTTCAGGCTTTGTCATTTTCCAATGTTGAGAATTGAGCTTACCAATAATGACATGCTTTATTGTATAGGGTCTGGTCATATTGTATAGCAGTGAAGGCTAGCTAAGCTTTACACAGTAAACACAGGCATATACCTAATATAACAGCAAGCACTTAATGAAAAGTCATTGTCAATATTAGACAGGAAAATACCAAATTTGGTAAAATTTTGTGCTCCAAGTCTTGACACAAATATTTTACACTGATTTTAAATTTGGGTGAATTTTTTTTGGAAATAATGAAATCCAATCATTACAAAAGATGACATATAGAATTTGGTAATAGTTCAGTAAACTGCGATAACACTGCCATATCAAGTGCGCCAAATTCGGATATCTTTTGTGCCAACTATTATATTATCATTTGCGTCAACTTTATTGTATGATATGCTGCAATCTTTCTTTTTTTTATAAATATCAAAATTTATTATTTGCCAATGCCAAGCAACATTGTCCCATGCACAACACGAGAATATAGAAATGAGACTTGGAGGAAAATTATTTTTGAACACACACACAATTTAAAGTCAGTTAATAAATTCTATTTGCATACATTAAAACATAATTCTGGTAAAACATAATTCTGATAAAACAAAATAAAATCTTAAAAATATATCTGTGCATGTGTTTGCTTTAACTTTTGTGATTGTAATGTAGCAAATTTAAGAAAAACAGCTTGTCTATCGAAGTTTGGTTTATGAAAATATTTCAGGGGTTCATAAGTTTTAGCAAGGTAAATATGAAAGAGTTATGACGCAAATAAAAGTCTGTTTATCAGCTTTACAGTTAAAATTCATGGCACATTTGAAATATATATTTTTAGGGCATATGATAATTCCTCATTTTGCCATTAGTGCAATGGCAATTTGCCCAGTATGCAAAACAACAAATGTACATTATCAATATGAAAAATATGTAACTTGTTTAATTGTCAAAAAAAAAACCACAAATTAAATTTTGGCAGCATTTTGGCCGTGCAATCAATTGTCAAAACAATAACTTGTTCCTTGGTTCTGTATCAAATTAGTAATATTGTGCCTTGTGCTAGCTACAATATGCCATAAAAAACATCATATAGATAAGCTTCCATACAATATACGATTTCATTGGTTATTAATGACTGCTCTAAGAATTCACTGCAACAATAATTTTGTTTAAATACTGCTGAAAGAAATCCACACATGGTATATAAAAATCAAAATCACAAAATATCAATAAACTCCACTCATACATGTCAAAAAAACAAAAACAAAAAAAAACTTTTAATCAAAAAAACATCTTACTTTTTTAGCAATATTTGGTCCATACAAATTAGTTATCACTTCTATTTCCAAATAATATTTTTGTTATGAAAAAGGTTAGAAGGAATTATTAATTATCAACAAAAACAAATTCTTTTCAAGGAAAACAGAAAAACAGGAATGACTGGTATGATCCCTTCAAATGAAACAATGCAAGTTTGCAAAACATAGTAACACAATTAACAACGTTAAGGTGAAAAGTCCTGAATCTTGAATATTTGATCTTAAATGTCAAGGTTATTTTTGGGTCAATTTCATATTTTTAAACATCAAAATAAAGTTCTATTCCACAAGTATCATGTCTAAATATGAAGACTCTAGCTCAAGTCAAACTTTTTTGCAGAGGGAGATATTTGCTCACAGAGAAAAAAAAATCCATTGGCTAACCTCAGGTGTTACAAACTTAAAGCAACACCAGGGGTTAAAACCACCTCACCTGCTGGAACTAAGAGATGCATAGACTCCAGTAATTTGAACCCATTTAGTAGCCTTTAACACTCACACAGTGTTAAACAATCTCTACAATTTTGATGCCTCAACCCCTAAAGGCAATCCCTCCACCACAAAGGGGGGAAATTGATCATATTCAAATGAACTTCAGGTGTACTTCTGGTTAAACTCACAGATAGGGCAAGTTTATATGTTGGATTTAGGATTAAATTAGGTCCTTTTAAGACAGGTAAGAAGGAAAACACTGGATATAAAATTTTCAGTTTGCTAAAATACAAGTCACATTTATCTTTTAAATAAACTCAAATGAATGACGTTAGGAAATATTCACCCTAGAAAATTACTCAACTCAAGTATTAGTAGCATTATAAATTCTTGTAATAATTAGATAATGCTTTGCCATAAAATGTCAAAGTTGTTAATCATTTAAAGAAAAATATCATAATGTAAAAAAAAGAGCTTCTAAATAATCGCGATAAATCAGCTAAATCTTATCTAGGCTTCAAATTTTAGCTCAAAAATATACTGTATGAAAATTAGCAAAAATTTTGAACCATCTAGTCAAGCATGCTATTAATACACCTCAAACTAGGTCATTTACATGTTGAATTGCTGTATTCGGCAGCAGGCAAGGGGTGTAACTGTTTACCCTGATCTGAATCTGAAACAGGACACATGAGTTACCTAACATGCTATAAATAGTTTCTATATGATGCAATACAATAAGCAAACAGTTTGACTATATAAATCCAGTAAAAACAAGAAAATGTAAATAAAACTAACAAAACACTTTGTTCAGCAGATAACATTTTAAAAATTCTGCATCAAGCCATATTGTACATGGTATATGTAGACATACATGTGCATGTTTATGTCTCTTTAAATCTAGAAATCCTAAACTTTAGAATAATCTTGAACTGTTTTACCTATGTGAATATATAATTATCAAAACATCTTTTATTTCTATCTTAATCAAAATAAGATTTTATTACAAAAGTGTAACTGACAAAAAACTTGTTTCTTTAAATGTATATTATACTCCTTCTAATATTTGACCTACATTTAATAATGCTAAACTTATAAAAATTTACATGATGTATTACACATAATTTCACATTATCTAGACAATAAGCCAAAATTTGTTCTTTTTATCAGGGTTTATTACACTGATACTTGCATATTTTTGGTCATATGGCAACATCAGTCCCACTAACTGGCTTAAACTACCTGCAATTTGGTGACCAAACTTTTACATTACTTCCACTGTTAAGGGTTTTACTTAAAAAGAAAACTGAACACAGCTACTTGTTTTCAGAATATGCTCTAATACAAGCCTTTTCCAGTTTTTTGAACAAAAAAGGGAAAAACTGATTTCCATTAACTTCAGCATATTTAAAATCTCAGTAAAATCTATATTTTTCTAGGGCATGTATCAGTTTAAAAAGCCATGGGCAGTACAAAGGAAATTACAATACCCTTGCTGTAAGGTTACAAACTATAAATTTGATAATGAACAGTTCCTAATTCATTACATCCCATTAACCCCCTTAAACATGCTGCATTTGTGTTATGGACTTGCACTGCTTTACTGATGGGATTTGTCTAATAATTGTTTTAGGGATTTTATAATGCTTTAAAGAGGCAACCAAAAGTAAAGTATACAGTCTGGTCAAACTTTGCAACTGTCTCATCACCTTAAGTTTTTCATCTTGATATCCCTATAATTTGATAATTGACAGTTCCAAATAAGAAAGCTGGACGAGTCCAAAACACAAATTCAGCAGGTGAAATTTCTATCCACTTCTCATCAACATTATATTTTCTGACTGACTTTCCCCTACCTTGCAATACCAATTGTCATTCCAATATGTTAATGAGCAGGCAGATAATCTAAATCACAAAGCTTTAGCCGAGAGTTGCATATGCACAACAGATCATGCGGAACCATCTAAAAGCCAGCAGTCATTCCTTACTAAATTTCTACTACGTAACAATGCCAATTAAGACGTATAGCAACACATTCGTTTCATTTCCCAACAAGTATGTTACTGTCGAATTAGGTAATAATTTTTATTTATTATCTGTCCATTTCCAATGCATGGTGAAAATGTTACACAGTTTTTTTTTAACCCCTGACCTGCTGGAACTGACAGTGATTAACCTTTGCCACCAGTATAGAACAAAGGCCAGTCTGAATGAATAAGACAAGCCAGTCTGTACATCTGTGCAAAATGGCCAAGCTATTTACCATTTTCTAACTTCATATTTTCACACTGATCTACCCAAATTGAAAATGGACAGTTCCAAAAACAGACAAAATGCGCAAGTTAATTTAAGAAATTCAGCAGGTCAAAGGTTACAGAAAATCAGAAATGTATATAATTTTATGCAGTATTCCTGTGTTTGTGAACCATCAAAACTTTTTCTACTCATATACATTACACATAAATCCTAACAATTTGTTTAATAAATGTCTAAACCTTATAAATCCAGAAGTGATATGTAATCCCATTTTTTTTTTTACCTTACGTTCTAAAGTAATTATTATAATATATTGCTACATAATTTCAGGCTGAATCAATCTGTATTTTATCAATCTCAAAAACATGAATTTCCAGTTTAATAAAAGGAACAACCTCTGATCTTAGGAGTACTATTACAGTAACCAGACAGAAAGATTTCAAAATATTAAAACATACCAGGTATAGAATGTAGACCAAAGTCCGCCTCCTGCATTACAGGTGGTGGTGAGGTTCTGCCATCACATGGCTCATCTTCATCTTTTTCCTCGCCGTGAATTACAGCGATACTCAGACGAAGACGCTCAGCAAAAGAAGTGACACGCTTAACCGAGTTAGGATTTCTAGCTACTATCACAGCATTACGGAAATCTGGAATCTAAATTTTGTAAATTATTATATAATAGTCAAAGTCTAACCAGTAACCTGCTCAAACGAAATGTAGTTAGCCACTGCCACCAGTATAGAGCCAGGCCAGCTTGCACAATGGTGAAGTCTTATCAGGCTCTATACTGTTGGTAGCTCCATTTTTGTATCTTGATAAAATTTGGCTAGGCTGTTCCTACTTCAAATCTGTGCCAATTCATTACACAAATTCAATAGGTTAGGTCAAACATATTAAGGCTTCCCTTCACATTACTATAATGCTAATCTAAAGTTTGATTAGAAACATAAATTCTCATTTTTGTCAGTTATTACATCACTTGTAATCTGGAACAAAGTATAAACTCTTTTAAAAATATTATCTTGTTTCTCATTCCCCCCAAAAAACTTCTTTTAAACCCTCATGCATATTATTTTATACACGAAACAAATAAGACTATATGATAAGAAAGGATTTAAATATTGACTATAATGTACAATCTTTCATATGATTTAATTTCCAAATTTTCTCTGACTTACTCCTCAAATATTTGTTTGCCTCATCAATTTATTCCCTTATTTATCCTCTTAACATGTTATGATCAAACAACCATTATTGCCTCTTATTATCATGAACTTAACCAGCTAGACCTAATACCACAAGTATAGAGCCAGGCCAACCTGCACATCTGTACAGCCTGACCAAGATCTATACTGTTGGTAGCTTAACTTTTGTATTTTAATACTGAAACCCTAACATTTTCAAATGGACTGTTCCTAATTCAAACCTGGGCAAGTCCATTACACAAATTCAGGTGGTTGATGGTTGTACTTACCGTTCCCTGAATGTATTCTATAAGGAATGGTGAAGCTCTGAGATTATCAACTGGTATGTCAAAGAAGCCCTGGATTTCTTTCTGGTGAAGATCAATGGTGATAATGTGAGTAAGTCCTGAAATAACAAGCATAAACACATAGTCCTGAATTAACAAGCATAAACGCATAGTCCTGAATTAACAAGCATAAATACATAGTCCTGAAGTAACAAGCATAAATACATTTTTAATCCTGAAATAACAAGCATGAGTTAATTTTCTAGTCCTAATAAAACCATGGGCAGATTTTGTAGTCCTGAAGTTACAAGCATAAATATATTTCCTAGTCCCAAATAAAACAAACAAGCATAAAAAATTACTGTAACCTACATGTATGAAATTGACATTTAACCAGAAGGTGCAGCAGCATGAATCCAATAAACATGGAAGTAATTTCTAGGTAAAAATATCATGCACTGTCAGTTATTTATTTGAGGATTTATATATATCGTTTTCTGTCACATACAGTATAGAGGACTTAAATAATGGTTCTTAAAAAACACTTAAAAAATGTCACATATAACAAATGTTTCAGTCACTACCAATAAAAAAGAAAATGCCAAATGTGCTAAGTAACTCACCAGATGTGCTAAGCATTTTAGCGAGAAGTTTACACACAATGGAACCTCTTTTTCTCATTTTGCTCTGTTTAGAATATGGTATATATGGCACTACCCCAACTACCCTCCTTGCTGAACTTGTCTTACAGGCATATGCTATAATCTGTAGTTCCATCATATCATTATTCACATCCCTATAATATATTTATATCAATTTAAGTTCATTAACAGACAGTACAGTCATATCATATTCTACAAAATTATTGTACATGTACTTAGTTCACTTATATTTCATCTCATTTAGCATGGGACTCTGTATTATCGGCGTACGTAACTTTTCCTATATGTCTGTATTGAATTTCATTGATGAATTTAATAATCAATATTCTGTGTAAAACAGTACAAATTCAACTAATCATTACATTTTTTATTAATTGAGGTCAAAGATTTTTAACTTCAACATATGCATGACCACACATGACAAAATAATGAGAGTACATTGGTAATAGCGTTGCACCGATGTACATGTAATATTCTGTACAATACAAATGTTGACCACTCACATTACTTTCTGTACAGTACAAATACTTAGTCTAGACTTGGTAGATTGAGCATGAGATTCAACGGATTTCTCAACATGTTTGAGGACCTGTCCATGTAAAATCTGAATGCCTTTCTTTCTTATATAAATTTAAAAATGCTGCAAATTAATTCAACTCAAGAGCCAGTCTCAAATCTGATTTAATCAGCTTCTTAAAAATGCTAACCTTTAGGAACTGACAGTCATCATTAGGTCATATTCTTGTGACTTTTCTTGAAAGCTTATTAGTTACTTTTCTTAATTATCAAGAAATCAAAAATACATGTATGTACATGATTTACATGATTTCCTGTGGTAAAAAATAGTGGCATCATTCTGTGCTTAAAGAATATTTTGATATTTTACTTACTTAGTTCCAGTTTGTATAATGTAAACATCCTTTCCTCTGATTGACTCCTTTATTTCGACAACCGTTTCTGTTAAATAATTGTAAAACATACATTTTCATGCACAGAGAGAAAAATTAAAGAAATAACAAGAGCTGTAGGTAGGACTGTGTGCTGTACTATTCTTAGTGCTTGACAAGAGCCTGGATAATGTTGAATTTTCTAAATTCAGAAAGGGTCATAATTTGGTCAAAATCCATGAAGAATTATGGGTCTTGGAAAGTGACCTCCTATTAATTTACGCTCTAAAATATGTGTGTTTAGCTTCAACCCATTCCAAGACACCAACTTGCATGCAAAAACTTAACCAAAGTGTGACATTTTCAATGATAGACGCCTCAGTATGTACAAGACTTGAATAGTTCTCCATATTCTTGAAATAGTCAAGCTGAAATCAGATACAATGTACATGTAACTGAAATTAAAAATCATGCATTATATCAAAGTAGAAAGCTAATGTGGAAAGCAAACTAATGTCAAAGACTGGAAAATTAAAAATGTTCTTAACTTGATAGAACATATTTTGTCCACTACCCCTAGCAATGGCTTAAGCAAAATTCCATCATCTAATATGAAATGGTAATTAATTAAGAATTTGAAAATAAATAAATTCATACATAGCATTATACAGTGGTTATACAGACTCTTCTGTCAGGACAAGTGGCATATGGTCTCCATAAGAAGAATGTATGTGTCCTAAACAAAGACAACACATCATATAATCCAAAGTCCCTGACTGGATCGAAACCTATACAGCGATGATAGATAAGTGATTTGAAGTTGGCGACCTAAACCACTAAGCATACTGAGCATAGAATAATCCTTCTTTAGCTCTGAATATTTTTCAACAGCAGTGAGTAAAGGAGGACAAAATAAAGGAGCAAGTAAGTAACAGAAATGACCAGTCAGTCCTACCTCTGTTTGCCTTATGGTAACAGCGACAGTCACATAGATGTGTTGACAGCTTCCTGAAACATACACATAAATAGATGGAGGCAATGTCATGGTAGGTGACATATTTATTTAAATTATAGTGACACTGTAAACAGCAGCACCCAAAGCTTTCTTATTGTTTAGATCATAATCTAAAAAAATTTGAATAATAAACATAATCTATATTCCAGTCAGGTCTCTTGCCATGTGGGTTCAAACTCTATCAGGGAAGAACCCTTGTTTCCTTCAGCAAGAAATCTTACACTTGCTCAGTACTGGATAGCTCCAGGAATGGATTCCAGATTGTTTCTGCAAGCCATTACTTTAGTATTTTAAGCTTCCTACACAAACAAACTAAAATAAATTCTTTATAAAGTTATAAACTAAAGAAATTGTGGACAATGACGAATAATGGACACACTGCCAAACAAAAGCTCATCTCTTAGCTCATATGAGCACGACATGCTTAGGCAAGCTAAGAAAATAGTGATTTTACTTTATTTACTGTTCCAAAACTTCCTAAAATATTGTAGTGCACCAAAGGCAAAAAGGATTATATATATAAAAGGCGATTTAGAGGGTATAAAAGGTGATTTAGAGTGTATGTGTGCAGATTTTTACCAGCAAACAGCATAAATTGGGTTTTCATTGGTATATACTATTTATTGGTATACAATTATAATTGCTGGGATTGACTAATAATACCATGAATTTTGATTTTATGTCTGTGGCTCTGTGTGATTTAGATGTAAAGGGGATGCTTTCATTTCAAACATTTTTTAACGTAATCATAACGTGCATCATTACTTTGTAAAAAATTTTGCTACAACTGTCAAGCTATGGAATGCCGGTAGGGACATGCCACTTTGCTTATTTGCCAACTACTTAATTGCTTATTTGCTAATTGCTGATTTGCCAATTTGCTGATTTGCCAATTTGCTTATTTGCTAATTGCTTATTTGCTTATATACATAAATTTTTATGCTATTGTCAGGCGACACGTCCGACTCACGTAGTTCTTGTTTGATATAAAATAACAAGTCTTTGTAGACTTTATTTCAAGCTCATGAACCTATATCATGTTATTATGTTTATAAGGTTTTGTTAATTATAACTTGTGACAATTATGATCAATCCATCATTACCTAGAATAGAGGTAGAAAGACAGATGGATACATTTTAATCAATTTCGAAAACAATAAATTCAGTTTCAGAAAGTAGTTGTTTTTTAATTATCTTGAGTTTCACTTTTAGCTCCACATTTCAGAGAATAGGGATGCTATTCTACCCACCAATGCATTGGTTTTCTTCGTATATCTCTGTTACTTTTGCTGATTCATGCATCTTACTGCAATTTTGCATAAACTTTGCGTTACAAGCATGCATACAAAGTACATGAAGAAGCTGTGCCCGTTATATACTTAATGCCAAGGTCACCAATGTATTGTACTGAGAAGCCTTTGTTTTTCTGTCATATCTCTGTTACTATTGCTTATATCTTACTGTAACTTCACATAAGCATTAAATAGGCAGCATGCATACACAATATTCAAAGAGGTTGTGTCCATTATTCCCTAGGTCATGATTATGGTCATGGTCACCTGATAGCATGTAAAATGTACAACATGAAGAAATGGAACATGACCAAATTTCAAAATCATTAAACCAAAGCAAAATGTTGATGCACACAATGACATAAGTGATCTCAAAATCTTACAGAGCTAAAAACGAAGCCTATTGCTTAAGTGCAAAGACAAACACCCGTGTTAAGCATGCACCAAATGTATCTTTTTTGATACTATGTGTTCGTACCACTAAAATGAGGCCCTCTGTGACAAATCTGCTGAGAATAACGACATTTTATATGCCATAAAATAAGAAATAGTTTTGTTTTCAAGTTCTTTTATTTTCAATCTTTACCCAATAATTTTAACTTATATATGACCGATGAAGTGTTTATTATGCCTTAAGCTGCACACAAACAGATCTATAGCTGCAACACATTATAAGTCATTCTCAAGCATAGATGCTGGCGGGTCAGATCCTGCCCCTAACGTATATGCGTCTGTAAACACTGTATAAAAACTATTTTAATATTTATTTAAATACGAATTGGACATTTGTTACAACGATAAAACCATTAAGTACTTTATTGAGACTTGGTGGTATATGGTATTTTTTCATACCGGTATATGTAAAAATTGCTTGAAAACCAGTTTTAACGATGTCCAGTTCGTGTTTAAATATTAAAATATTTTAAACAGAGTGTTTAAAGGGGCACGTATCACGTTATGGGTACGGGATCTGACCCCAAGCGTCTGTGTTCTCAAGTACATGTTAGCCATCAGTTGTAGACATATATCTGCGTAGGCATCACTGCAACCAAAATTTTATTGACCAACAGTATTCTTGGAAAAACACTGAATGTACAAGAATACTGTTGGTAAAAGTTAACAGATCTGACTCAACTGATTGTATGTAGTCAGATTTTATTTATGCTTCCGGCACAGTGTAAACATTTTCTATTGCAAAAAAGCAAATTAGCAATAGGCAAATAAGCAAATACGTAAACCAGCGGTTAACAAATAAGCAAATTAGCAATTCAGCAATTGGCAAATAAGCAAATTTGTTGTTAAGCCTATCAGCCATTGGCAAATAAGCAAATCGGCAATTAGCAAATCAGCAATTGGCAAATAAGCAAATTGGCATGTCCCTACCGGCATTCCATAGTCAAGCAGCTTTTATCAGTTTTGAAACCTGGCCATGTGCAAAATTAAATGCAAAGCCAAGGGAGATAATTATAAACACATTGCCTTGATGTTAGGGTAGCAGTTTAAAATATCCTATTATACGCAACATATTCCTTACTCTGCAACAATTTGTGCGAGCTCCGGGTGAGAATTCCCTGAAACAACAACCATGGGACATCTTTGTTGCTCTGCAATCGACATATTTCTAATTAAATTCTACTGCCCTATTTGTTTTGGTTTCATACGTCCTTGACCGTGTAGCCGCTTAAAACATTAAATGTCTGAAAAAATCCAATTTCAATCTAATATCAAGTATCTATCAAGTATCTGTAAATTCAAAGCTATCAGAAATATGAATACTGCTTTATTTTTGTAGTCAATATTTTCAATACTTTAAAGTATTTGTGATTTCAATTTTGTGAATGCATAAACGACATTATTGACATTTACCATCGACCAATCAAATGCGACCTTACGGGAAATCCAGCATGGTGGAATGTTACAAAGTTTTGGAAGCAGAAAATATTTTCTAACTTTTGCAGCAATTGGCGTAAGAATCGTGCGATCCTTTACGATGAGCGAGTCAAAATATTTTCCAACACATAGATTAACTAGGTCTTCATGTGTGACAAATCGGTCGAAGGATGCAGTCACTCAAAATACTGGCATTGATACCAGGATTGCCAGGTCAACTTCACAGCATGCACAATCATTAAGTGGCAAGTTAAGGAGAAAACGCGAACACACTGAAATAAAAATTGAAAATGGTGAAAGTGTCAATGATAATGCTTCAAACACCATTAACATCAAGACTGAATTAAAGACTGAGGTGAAGTTTGAACCTGGAGTGAATCAAATTACAGAGGAAGCGGTTCAGGGAAATGTTTGGCAACCACCTTTGTGGAAACAGCAGCTTGATAATATTTATGAAATAAGAAAAGCTTGGGATGCACCGGTTGATACCATGGGTTGCGATGTTATAAGTGATGAAAATGCAAAACCAGAGGTTCAAATTTTCATGAGATATGTTCAAAATGTGTTATACACTTACAATGTCAAAAATGTTAGGAATTTGCTTTGTAAATAGTTTATTTTCATTTTAATTAGGTTTACCTTATGTCTGTATGATAACTTTTACTATGCTTAAATGCCCTGAAAATCTTATGGTATTTGATGCATTAAATGTTAATGACAGACTAATATGAAATTAGGCAAAGCCTATGAACGGGGAAGTCGTTAAAAATTCCTTTCATTCTTTCCGTTTTAAAGGTGTCATTCGGTATTACATGCACCGCTTCCGTTTTCACTCGGAACACTCGACGATTATCATTTATCCGAAAAGTTGAGATTTGTTCCGTTATGGGAATACCCCGCCTATTATCATTGAGTTACATTGTAAATGGCGGCGCTCGACTAGAACTGACACTGAAAATTTCATTGATAGGTATAGAATTCTATACATGTATATTTTTTAATTGTTTTTTATTTGATTTTCTTTTAAATATACACGTGTAGTCTATAGCCGGGCAAGCCAAAGCCCGGACCCGCTTCGCGGGCCCGGTTTTTGACTTCCCCGTATTACTTAACTTAATAATGATGTCACTGAATGAAAAACTGTGTGCCCCTATAAAATGGCATTTTTAGCGCACCTGAGCATATCCTCAGGGTGAGCTATTAGGATCACTTTTCGTCCGTCGTGTGTTGCCCGTTCACACTTTTAAAACAACATCTCCTCTGAAACCATAAGGCAGATCATAATGAAACTTCACAGGGATGTTCCTTGTGTGAAGCCTTAACAAAGTTGTTCAAAGAATTCAATTCCATGCAGAACTCTGGTTGCCATGGCAACCAAAAGAAAAAACTTTAAATATCTTCTTCTAAAAAACTCAAAGAGCTAGAGCTTAGATATTTGGCATGAAACATCTTCTAGTGAGTGTCTACCAAGTTTGTTCAAATAAAAGCCCTGGGGTCAAAATTCGCCCCACCCCAGGGGGTCATTGATTTTCCCTATATGCATACAGTAAAAACTTAAAAAATCTTCTTTTAAAGAACCCAAAGAGCTAGAGCTAAGATATTTAGCATGCAACATGTTCTAATGGGTGTCTACAAAGTTTGTTCAAATAAAAGCCCTGGGGTCAAAATTGGCCCCGCTCCAGCTAAGGGGTCATTGATTTCCCCTATATGCATAATTATAGTAAAAACTTAAAAAAATTTCTTTTAAAGAATGCAAAAAGCCAAAGTTAAGATATTTAGCATGAAACATGTTCTAATGGATGTCTACCAAGTTGTTCAAATAAGAGCCCTGGGGTCAAAATTGGCCCTGCCCTGGGGGTCATTCATTTTCCTTATATGTTTATCTTTATAACAAAAACTTAAAAGATCTTTTTTGAAAAAAAAAACAAATAGCTAGAGTTTAGATACTAAGCATGAAACATCTTCTAGTGAGTTCTACCAATTTGTTCAAATAAAAGCCCTGGGGTCAAAATTGGCCCCGCCCCGGGGGTCATTAATTTTCCTTATATGTGTATGACAATAACTTACAAAATTTTCTTTGAAAAAAACTCAAATAGCTAGAGTTTAGATATTAAGCACGAAGCATCTTCTAGTGAGTGTCTACAAAATAGACAAAATAAGAATCCCTAAAGAAAGTCCAACACAACATAATTGAAAATGTTGCAGGCTCGGTTTGATTGAGCCTGTTCATGGACGGTACTGTAAAGTGTTAACTACCGTCCACGCCCCCTAGCACCGGCTTAAGCAGAATTCAACATTTAAACATGGTAAAATTTTGAATTTAGAAACATCCGCAGATGAGTTCATATGGCGGTTATCATGGAACCTTCAACGTGACACTTCCGTGCAAAGTTTGTTCAAATAAAAGCCCTGGGGTCAAAATTGGCCCCGTCCCAGGGGACATTGATTTTCCTTATATGTGTATAGCAAAAACTTAAAAATCTTCTTTGAAAAAACCTGAATAGCTAGAGTTCAGATATTAAGCATGAAACATTGTCTAGTAAGTGTCTACAAAGATTGTTCAAATAAAAGCCCTGGGGTCAAAACTGGCCCTGCCCCAGGTGAGTCATTGTTTTTAACTTAATATGTGTAAAGAAAAAAACTTGAAAAAAACTTCTTTTAAAAAACCCAACAAGCTAGACCTTAGATGTTTAGCATGAAACATCTTCTAATGGGTGTCTACCAAGTTTGTTCAAATAAAAGCCCTGGGGTTTAAACTGGGCCTGCTCCAGGGGCCTATATACAGGTGAGCGACTTTAGGGCCATCATGGCCCTCTTGTTGTTTATAGGACCAATTACATAAGAGGGTTTAAACCCACCAATCATTAGGTGTAGAAAGATATTTAGTGATGGAATTTATTGAAAATAAATTAAGACTATGACTGATTAGAACATACAATGAAAGCAAACTAATTTAAAATATGCAGCATATAATCATTTTAGAGGTACATTTGCATGCATTTCTTTTTATTTGTCGCAAACATTGAGTACATTTTACAATTTATTTCAGGTGTACAGATATCAAGTATTACTTTCTTTGATGTTGTCAAGTCAAACTAAGGACCAGATCACATCAGCAGCAATGAGTAAATTAAGAGCACATGGTTGTACCATTGACAATATTCTCTCTACATCAGATAAAATATTAGGAGAGCTTATCTACCCTGTTGGATTTTGGAAGGTAATAACAGATGAGTTACCAAACTTTCAGATGTTTTATATTCTCTGTAGATATTTCTGTCACCTGAGTTTATAAATTTGGTGTCTTGAAGCTGTATAGTGTATTAAAGCTTGATTGTTCTTCACAGACACTACTCAAGTTATAGAAGGATAATTATCTGGAGTCATCATTTCATTTGTCAGTTAAAACTTTAAAATGGCATGTAAAATGTCTTTGTGGTATTATACCCAAAAGAACAGGAAAACTGCAACTCATTATGATATATTCTTTAGAATGCATTCAAATTATAATACAAGAGGTTATATATACAAGTATTTAATACCTAAAAGATAGTACAAGATTGTTTCAGTTTTTGATGATGATGAGATATTTTTGTGAAATTATCTATTTTTTAGAGAAAAGTGGAATACATCAAGAAAACCAGTGATATACTTAGAACACAATATAAAGGTGATATTCCTTCTACTGTACAAGATCTCTGTAAACTTCCTGGAGTAGGTCCCAAGATGGCTTATTTGGTCATGAAATGTGCTTGGAATCAAATTGAAGGTGGATATTTTTATTTTTGAAGACAGTATAAGACACTTTAACATGTTACCTATTAATAGAATAAGGACAAAACATTGTTAAAAAGGACTTGTGTGTATAAAACAGCTATTCTTTTTATTTGACCAATGCCTCCATATACAGAATACTCTTCAGCATTTTTTGTATTTTGATTCACAATAAATATGTCTACAAGCTCAGTATATAAACTTAGATGAAGATATTAATGGCAAGTTCTTGTAAAGTATTTTACACAAATTGGGATATCTGACCAGATTATACATGCAAATTCCAAAATTTGTGATTGGTAACTTTTCTTGTTTTGCCTTATATTTGATATACATGCAGGTATAGGAGTTGATACACATGTACATAGAATCTCAAACCGTCTTGGTTGGGTGAAGAAAACAACAAAACTGCCAGAGGATACAAGAAAAGCTCTAGAAGACTGGTTACCCAGGTGAGGAAAAATAAATTGTTATGTAACTTAGAAGTGATATTATCCATGGCAAGAAGGATGACCCCTCTATTAATTTTGAGGTCATTAGGTCAAAGGTCAAGGTTTCAATGACACTGTGTCTATCAATTACTTTAGAAGGAAAAGGCCAAAGTTTGTTAAACTTGGTAGCAGCATTTTTCATGACTTGTAGGTGACCCCTTTTGATTTTCAGGTCATTAGGTCAAAGGACAAGGTCACAGTGACATTTTTTGTAAAACTATGTTTAACTTGCGAAGGAATAGTGGTTATGTAACTTAGTGGGAATTCAAATTAAATTGTTTAATGTCAAAACTGGGCAAATCCATTTTACAAATATAGCAGGCAAATGATTTGAACTTTACAATTTTTTTTCTAACTACAGGGAATATTGGACAGATATTAATCATCTATTGGTTGGATTTGGTCAGCAGACTTGCCTACCTGTCAACCCCAAGTGTTCTGAATGCCTAAACAAAGACATCTGTCCATATGGCAGATCACAGCTCAGATACTGTAAGCCAAAGAAAATTAAGAAGGAACCAGTCAGTGATGAAGATCAATAAACTTTTAGCTCATCTAAGTATAATATTGTCACCTTAGTGCAGTAGCCGGTTTACTCCTATTGGAATGCAGTAGGAGTTAGTCTGTTATTGCACTTAGGTGACAATATGCTCAGGTTCGATATTGTGTTCAGCAATTGTGTTGGTCATCAATAGTATCAATGTTTTGTCAAATTGTTTAGATTTTCCAGGAATGAGCAGAGCCTTCTATGGATAATGATGGTACAATGCTAAACATAAATTGTTAGTCTGCTGAACGAGATGAAGGAAACGAGAAAAAATCTCGTAAACAAGTATCTGTGCCAAAGAATAACTTGACAGGAACATTTAAGCTGGATGTTCTCTATAAAACATCCCTTTTACAGCTTAGCTCCTTAACTCTTATCATGGTCTTCAACAAAAGTAGCTTGTTTCTGTACATAACATTTCATTGTTTTTATTACATATACAATTCATATATGTTTTTATAATTTGTTAATGGCTTTTCTTTGTCAGAACTTTATATTGTTTTAACATTGTTGTTGCTCTTTGTTTTACTGTTTGGAAAGGAAAAGAATGTCTTAATTAAAAGTAGCTTGATGCTATTAGAACATAATTATAGAGAATATATATTCAATTTGTTACCATTTTAAATTAAACATCAGTTGATGGAAAGAGGTCCCGACAATAAATTAACAAGCTTCTATGCGAAGTTGATGAACTTTTCATAAGTGAATAGGATGGGCAGCAATGGTTTTGTTAAAAGTCAGTGATAACAAATCATAAGAACAACATGTTTATTTTCAGCATCTTTATTGTATGAATACAAAATAAAACATTATATAACAAAAATATAATTTTCTGTTGTGAATATTAAATATCATTATTATTATGAATTGTCTAAATATTTGGAAAGTGGTGGCACGGCAACATAGAGCAAAATAGTAAATAAAATTATTCTAGTACATGTAGTATACATATTTAAATTCAAAGTAATCTAAAGTTTGCCTTAAAATGATCAAAATACCTGAAACAGACGATTGTCTGGATAAAAAAAGTCATGGATAAATAAAAATTAGAAATCAGCCCAAATGATTATCATTTTAGTATCTGAGCAACAAGAATATCTAGCTGATAACAAAATAATGATTGTCTTTACAAAAAGATATATATACAGGATATATAATGTTATGAAATAATTTAACATTCCTGTCGGATCACTGAATACACTGAATATTTTTTGTACTTTTTGATGTTCCTATGGAAACATACTTTTCATAAGGATATACAGTAAGTGCTGTTGTAGGATAAAGAAATTTAGAACATGTAATATGAATATAATGGCTATTAGTATTAATATATAATGCATTCCACATAAACAATATGTAAAATAAAAACATACTAAAATTTGGATTTCAAAAGTAAATTTCTGTGAAAAAATATATTCTATATTTACGAAATGTTAAATATATTGTGAAAAACAACTATTAAATAAAAACCAGAGAACAAATGGGACTTTTTAAGTAAAATAAAACAAAATACAATTACATTTGAGCATTAAAAGTATATATATATATATATATGAAAGAAAGAAAGTCATGAGCAGGAAATTATACATAGAAAAATCAGTAAAAAAATTGGCACAAAGAAAATGGAATGGCTGCTGTGGTGTAGTTGTAAGCATACTCGACCAGCAATCCAAAGACCCATGGTTGGAGTCCTGGCTGCGGCATGCTAATTTTTCATACACATATATTGAACAATGATTTTGGTGGCAAATTCAAAATACTTCAAATTTCACTTCACAACATCATGTTTCCCCCCCCCCTCCTCTCATATGAATATCTTGAAAATCATATCATCTAGGGTAAATATTTAAATATATACTATATGAGCCGCGTGACGACAAAACCAACTTAGCGGGTTTGCGACCAGCATGGATCCAGACCAGTCTGTGCATCCGCACACTTTTACTTTTTATGGACATTTAATTTTCTACCACTTGAAATAATAAAAAGATATATGTCAAAACAACTTATCTTTTTCTACTGATATCTATCTTCAACATCTCAAGGGTATTTTTAAATGGCAACGTTAAGTCTTCTGACATACTATTTAAGTTGTATTGTCATGCTGGCAGTCGTATGCCTTTTTATTAGACAGCTACATGTATAATCTCATAAAATATCTATAAATAGTTTCTTACTTAAATGCTTTCTTAATTAACAGGCAATATTCGGGGGCATATTTTGAATATATTTCATGACACCTAAATACATGCAAGTCAAACATTTTATTTAACTAAGCTTTAAAAAAGGATACTGGCATACTGTATAATTATATACTTATTAATATACAGATAACAAATTATCTCACAGCATAAACCCGCTTCTTTTTCAATGTTACTTTATGTATATCTTTATTTTTACAAGTGTCTCATACAAAGCATGCTATTGATCCCATGAAGATTCAATGGATGAAATATTCTAAAAAGAAAGCACCTCACACAAAGATATAGACATTATTTTTTATGTATTTATGTATTTCCTAGATTTCAAGGCGCTACTGTGTCTAAAAAAATCTTTAAAACTTGTTATCATTTACATCTATTATCATTCACATTTATTATCATTTATATTTGTTATCATTTACATTTATTATCATTCATTTTCGTTATCATTAACGAAAGTTAATCATTAATATTTGTTATTTACATTAGTTATCATTTACATTATCATTCACTTTCATTATCATTTATATTTGTTATCATTTGTAATGATTTCATACAGACTTACATAACATGCTTTCAGATATGTAGTTTACTCTTTTTTTTACAGAAATCCAACTCCTGACATGCAAGATCCTATGTGTCTTGCTATACACAAATCTAGCATATGCATAAACATAATAAATCTATATATAAAATTGAACAGTTGTGTACATACGTCAAATGTCACCCTAATTCTATACAAATTTTGTGATTCTATAAAATAAACATACAATGAAATGAACAAACAAAAATATGACAAAATAAAAGTAAAAATTTGTAGTTTAAAATGTTAAGTAAAAATTGTAAGTAATAAAGACTGGCAAAATTTATATTTGGTGTATACATACCAGTGAGATACAACAATATATCACCACCTATCATATACTATAAAAACATTTGAACAACAATACAAAATGAACAAAAAAGCATATCATGTGACATGCGTTTTTGAATTTGAGGTATATATGTCCTGTAACAAACAGGTGGATTTCTTTACATGTGTATATAAGTAAAAGTTTCACAAGTGAAATAAATCAACATTGATTTGAAAGAAATGGTTAAACAGCAGGCCCGGTGTTCACAAAGATTTAAGGATCAGGATCAAGATCAGGATCAAATTTAAAAACCCTAATATTCTTCATTGTTTATCCTCATAGATTAAATATCTAATATTAATTTGATAAAACTGGACTTGAAATAGCATGTATATGAAATTTTAGAATAAATTAATTGTTAATTTTGCAAGATATGGGCATTTTACAGTTGATCCAAATATTGATCCTGATCCTAAAATTGATCCTTATTTTGATCCAAATATTTTTGTATTTGTTTTATTATTTGTTGATTTTATCACAAAAAAGTTTGTTTTCTTTGCAAATCAGCATATTTTTACATTTTGAATATTTGCCATTTAATTCTGGCAAAACACAAATAATTTTAGTAACATTAAACAATGAAAATAAAATCAGGATCACTTGATCCTGATCCTGATCTTTTCTTAGTGAACACGGGGCCAGAAGATAATTACACAATTGCATAACTTATTGATATGTTGATTTTCAATAAAATTATAAACTATAAATATGTTTATGTTATATTTGTGTCCCTACTTCTTTTATTATCAATGTATACATTACATACTACCTTATCCATATTTACTAAAAAATGTAAATTATGATAATGTAATGTAGTATATATATGTAGTTATAAGCCAATGTTTTCTTTTGTTATTAGTTTGACTAACTTTTAGTGACCATGGCTACAGAGACCTTGACCTTTGACCTTGAAAAAACATAGTTTCAATCACATAAATTTGCAAGTTATGGAAAAGCTTACCATGTTTTTGGAATTAATTAAAGTTGACACAGAGTGACTGGGTCCAAAAGGCATTAACCACCAACCATCTTATAAGAGCATTTTAAAAAATAATCTATTTCTCCCTGATTGACATTATATCTGAAGATAACAAACCTTGAATGTAGACCTCTAGTTTCTACCACATAGCTATGTCACAAAAAGCGTGACTAAACAACAACAATTAGAAACAGTTCTAGTTCTTTTACAGTTCAATACTGCATCTTTCTTTCTCCGGTACTCGACCCATTTATTTATCTCAGCTTATTCATGAAGAGAAGTCTGATGTAAGCTAGAACCAGGAACCCGACAGACATCACACCCAGAGCCATATAGTTGACCCATAGGTCCCAGTCTGTCTCATACTTGATTCCCTGAGCATCCAAATATTCATTTCCTGTAATGCTAAAATATAGATAAATATCAAGGTAAATAATCACGAATAATTTAAACCAAACTCTACAGGAAAGAAAATGTGGCTTTTCAAGTAAAGAGAATATGAGAACTCACAAAATCAGTAGTTTTTAAGCAACGATTGATGGCATGAGAAAATAAATGATGTCCCTCAATGACAGGTTTTCATACAGTACAAGTCGGTGAAGACCTGAATACAGAGGTGGTCTTGGTGATAAGTTAGACTGTAGTCACAAAAATAATTCTATTTCTAATCTAGCCTCTAATGAATAACTAGAGAAAATATATTTTGGCAGTCAAAAGAAGTACTTTCCAGTATGAAAGTTTAAAACCTAAATCTTATTTGTTTTCTTAAGTGAATTTAATGTATGAATTAAAAAATATAGAAATAATTAACAAGACAAGAGCAGTCCGTAACACAGCATGCTGGACTATTCTCAGTGCTTGACAGTAAGAAAATAGGCATAACTCGGTGAAAAGGTAACTAAGAGTTATGGAATCTGTGCCCAGCATGTAAGATAATCGCAGAAAACAAGTGTGTGAAGTTTCAACCAATTCAGCCAGTAGTTTTGAAGTAAGGCAACTTCCAAAAACCTAACCATAGTGGGATGGCAACACTAATGCTGGGATGAGTACAATAGCTCTCCTATTCTTTGTATAGTGGAGGTAAATATAAATAAATCTTACCAGTTCTCAGTGGCAGTTGAATTAACAAATGTCATATCTTTCAGTTCATTTATACTCAATGCCTAAAAAGAGATAAAGCAATTATTGTACATGAAATATTTGTTTCAAACTGTTAATCCTCCTAGATAGCTATATATATACATGTGGTACATAAGAATATTGAGTCAGTTCACAAGAAAGCTTGCAGCTTATTTGCTCAAGTCCACTTCCACAATAGGGCTCTAACCCGTGATGCCTTGTTCCAGAGGTAAACACCTTTATCAATATACCACTTCTCCCAGTTATATACATACTGTAGATTTATCCAAGAAGAAAGTGTATCTATTATTAAAGCCTTCTGACATTTACGTCGGGGAATTTATTCTTTGGCTCAGTTACCTAGAGCATTGTTACTTTGCTTGTATGCGGGTCACTAGTTCGAATCCTGGCCACAGGGGGATCGTTTCTGATGTATTTGTATCTTTCTGTTATGAACTTAAAATGTTCTAAGACATTAAGGAAGGTTTAATATACACACATATTTTCTACTGAAAAAAAGCCAAAATCACCATTTAACTACTTACAGTTAAGCTGTATCTAAAGATACTGAAGTACTTGAGCCATTCAAGGAAATCAGGAATTGAGTCAAGGTTCACAAGTAACCCACTGAATACCTGAAGAAAGAAAGGAAAATATTAAATACCCTGACTATATTATGATGATATACTATCTGACTCCAATGAGGTAATTATAGATATCTTTCAACAAATGCAGATCATTGAAATAAGACTATCAGTATTTAGATTGTTCTTTTAGCAGATAGCCGTAGCCTAAACAATGCTTTCTATTTTCTGTACTTATTTTTCTGTACCTACAAATAACAATAACTAGTTTTTCAACAAGTAATCACAAACTTCTTAAAGATTAGTTGGATCTATGGAAGACCATTACTGTCATTAGACATATACACTGTAATCTTTAAAACATGATGGCCCTGAAATCGCTCACCTGTATATAGGCCCCCAGGGCGGGGCCAGTATCTCAACGGCTTTTCACAAAACTTGGTAGACATCCATTAGAAGATTTTTTAAGGTTTTACTATATACATACTGGGAAAAACAATGAACCCCACTCCCGGGCGGGGCCAATTTTGACCCCAGGGCTTTTATTTGATCAAACTTGGTAGACACTCACAAGAAGAAATTATATATACATGTATATATTAAAGTTATATACACATATAAGAAAAATCAATGACCCCACTGGGCGGGCCAATTTTGACCCCAGGAACATGTTTCATGAGAACATGTTTCATGCTTAATATCTTAACTCTAGTTCTTTGGGATTTTTAAAAAAAGATTTTTAAAGTTTTTACTATATACATATAAAGAATATATGTGACCTTCCCCCACCACCAGACGGGGCCATTTTTGACCCCAGGGATTTTATTTGAACAAACTTGATAGACACTGACTAGACAATGTCTCATTCCAAATATCTAAGCTCTTGCTCTTTTGGTTTTTTAAAAGAAGATTTTATAAAGTTTTTACTATATACATATAAGGAATATCAATGATCCCCTTAAGTGGGGCCAGTTTTGACCCCAGGGATTTTATTTGAACAAATTTGGTAGACACTGACTACAGGATGATTTATGCCAAATATCTAAGCTCTTGTTCTTTTGATTTTTTAAAAGAAGATTTTTTTCAAGTTTTTACTTTATACATATAAGGAAAATCAATGACCCCCCTGGGCGTGGCCAGTTTTGAAGCCAGGGATTTTATTTTAACAAACTTGGTAGACACTGACTAGATGATGTTTCATGCAAAATATCTAAGCTTGAGTTCTTTTGGTTTTTTAAAAGAAGACTTTGTAAACCAGAGTTCTGCATGGAATTAAATTCTTTGAACAATATTTTTAAAGTTGACCACCAAAGTAACATTCCTGTGAAGATTGGATGAATTTGGCGCACAGTTTATGAGGAGATGTCATTTAAAGTAAAAGTTTACGGGCAGATGTACAGACGCCCACAAAAGCTCACCATGTCACTTTGTCACAAAATTGGCACAGAAAAGCATTTTTTTCCATACCAAAAGATGAAAAAGGTCATAAATGTATAATTTAGCCAATCAAACAGAGCTCTGTTTAAATCTAATTAACCCTGAACCAGCTAAATTTTCTAAATAGACTTGTCCAGCTTCTACTTTTAAATCAGTCCATTATCAAACTTAGGGTATATCAAGATGATAATTGGCCGACAGTAAAAAGCCTGGTCAGACTGTATTACCCACAGGCTGGCCTTCCTCTGTACTGGTGGTAAAAGCTGAACACTTTCTGTTTCAGCCAAAGTATAAGTTTTGATGATTTCTAGGTCAAGTTTGAATATTGGTTGTCTCTGGTCAAAAATTAGGTCACATTGCCCAAATATTGAAAAACCTTTTTAACACACTAGAGGTCAAATTTTTACTCAATTGCCATCAAACTTGGCCAGGATGCTTGTCTAAGACATTGCTTGGATGCGGTTGATCGGTCAGGGGAGTGATCCAGGGCCATCATGGCCTCTTGTTATCTTATACTTTGAGACAAACATTCTGATAAAGTTTGATGATGATCCAATCTCAATGAATGATGATCCAATCATAACTGTGACTGCTAGACTGTTAACAACCCAATTGTTGATGACAAACGACGACGGACATAGCCCCATCACTATACCTCACCTTGACCACAAATACCTCACCTTGACCACTTCGTGGTCAGGTGAGCTAAAAATTAGGTAATAAATTCAACATGACTTACCATCATGACAACATAACACATGGCAATGAGGAGGTTGGCAACAGCAAATATTTTAACACATGCGCTGATACAGAACGATACGGCTGAAGCTGCCAAGGACACTAGGAACAAGCCAAGGAAAAACACCAGAAACTTGTCAAAAGCAGTCAGGAAACCTGAAAATATTGGCAAAAACTATTTTTATAGTATAGAGGTTTAAGTTATTAGTTAAGCTTTATGTCATTGAATGAATCAATAGTATTGTGGTCAACATTTTGGCTACAAATCAATCAGTTGACCTCACTAAACAATATTACCGAAAAGTCTTTCAGGTGAGATTAAAAAACTAAGGCTCTGTGTAACTTGCATGTTAAAGGGACCATTGAGGTATTTCAGGCAAAGTTTTTTCAGTATTGGTGAGGAAACATGAAAGTGAAACCAGTCAAGCTCAATCCCGCTGTCCACTGTCCTGACAATTATTTATGTAAATTGGTCTCCTTAACAACATTATACAGCTTGAAAAGTTCATCAAGCCTCAGAAACAAACATATTTTTTCTCTTATTTTTATTTTAAAAGTAAGAAATAAATATGTTTTATAATGTTTAAGTAATGGTTTAGAAGCATGTTTGATGTTTATCACCTGAAACAACCAGCATTGAACATAAAATGAGCCGCACAGTCTGATCAGGATCCATGCTGTTTGCTTACAGACCCTATAACAAGTAAATAAACTGATAGCGAACAGCATGCATCCTGATCAGACTGCGCGGATAACACACCAAGAGAAATAAATACAAATAAAAGCATTTCTCAGGCTTAATGGGCCTTTAAACTATCAAGTACCAACCTAACATATAGTAGACAACAGCTGAGAAGGCAAGAGTTGGTAGAAATCTCATTGGTATGACATCACACAACACGGTAGATAAAAAATACGCGGAAATCCGGTAAAATCCACTCACATTTTCATGCCTACAAGTAAGAAACATTTTCAATGAGCTAATCAAAATTTTTATATATAGTAAATTCAGAAAAAGGGTTTTTATAGGAATAATATCACTTCTATAGACAAGTGTAAAATGTCAAGAATACTGACATAGTTGCATAAATCGTGTTTCATCAAATACCAAACTAAACTTACAAAAAACATTATTAAAGATTACAAAAATAACTATTGTATACTTCATGTAAAGTAACTAAAGTTGGAGTGCTTAAGTGACAGAAACTCATTGGTGGTAATGTTGGTAGTTTACCCTCCAGATTATGGCAGCAAGCCAATTTGAAAATACCACAGCACAGTTCTGCTGCGGCAATGTTCCTGGGCATGCTGTCAAGAAGTTTACCAGTAATGGTTGCCTTCACCTTCGCAAGGCATTGATAAGCTATGAACATGGCAAAGTAGAGGTACAGTGTGACTAACCATATAGAAAGGCTTTCAAACAAAAGTGACCTGCACTGTACCTGGGTTGCCTAATTCATAGTCAATTGCTCTACATACTTAGATAAATGGACAGTTACAGTAAATGGGTAAATAATGAAAATGCAGCAAATTTCATTATTGAATAAAAATAAACCTGGACACTTGAAACAATTAGAAAATAAATATTGCCAACACATTGTGTTTTTGCCATCAAAGGACAAATTTATAATATTCTACATATTAACCAAAGAGATAGTGAAATAGTTACTCACAAAAAGATTGCTCGGTTTTTGATGAAAAGTTCCACAGCAGACAGATTTCCAAAAACCATGTTCATAATGATGAAAAAGAAGGCACCAGTTCTGAAAATGTAAATTAAAACATGCATTAAATGACTTGATAGAATATGCATTGCTAGGTCTTAATCCAACAGTCCAAATTATATGGACTTATCTAGATTTTAATAGTAGTTTAAGACCTTAATTTAAATCTGCAGACTCTGGTAAAAGATTATTTTTTTGTTTTACGGTACACCAACACAGTTTAGGTAATATGGCGATCATTTTGGCAAACCTCGGGTGTAACAAGCTTAAAGCAACACCAGGGGTCAAAACCACCTCACCTGCAGGAGCTAAGAGATGCACAGAATCCAGTTATTCGCAACCATTTAGTTGCCTCTTACGATCACCCAGGGTTAAACGTGACTGCAACCCTGATGCCTCAATTTATAAAGGAAACCCCTCAGTCACAAAGGGGCACAAAATGATTTAAATTCGGTACAACTTTATGATTAGTTTATAAAACAAAGCACTTGGTACAGCCCTTAAGATTACAGAATAAATTCTTGCCATCAGGTAAATAATTATGGTAACTATTTTCATTTGTATGATATGTTTTATGCACAAATAAAGCTATTTCAGACATCTACCCAAGTGAACACTACTAATTTCATTTTCTTCTTACCATATTAAAAGGGCACAAAGGCACAAACCTGTTTTGTAGTCCAGATTTACACGAGTCATCAATCTGCCAATAGATGGCGCCAACTACCACAGCAAATATCACCATAGTTAACACCTAAAAATAAGTCAAATAAACAGTCAATCATATTTGGTATTTTCACTGTCACAAGATATTTCTATCCAAATGCAAACAGTATAACAAGCTATGAAATAAGTAATTTTTTGGAAATTTGAAGTTAGAAATGTATCAATTTCTAAATTATTAAATTCTTTGTTAAAATTTTATCATTTAAATAATTTAACTTTGTACATACCTGTAATACTGATACTGCTGGATTTCTGATCAAGTTTCGTAAAGTTCTTTGACTGCAGTACAAGAACTGAAACCATGACAAAATTACAACTACAATTTATGATAAACATTGCATATCAGTACATAAGTCACTCTACCATTAAAGCAATTTAACTAGATGTTGTATTCCCTACATTTGGAACATTTACTATTTCACTATATACAGAAAAATACCACAAGCATTTGTTGTCAGACAACCTTACATAGCAATTATTTGTTGTCAGAAACATCATGTTGTCAGACAACCTCACATAGAATCCTTTGTTGTCAGACAACTTCACATAGCATGTATTTGTTGTCAGACAACTTCACATAGCATGTATTTGTTGTCAGACAACTTCACATAGCATGTATTTAAGTCAGACAACCACATATAGCATGTATTTGTTGTCAGACAACCACATATAGCATGTATTTGAGCCGTGTCATGACAAAACCAACATAATGGGTTTGAGACCAGCATGGATCCAGACAAGCCTGCCCATCCGTGCAGTCTGATCATGATCCATGCTGTTCGCTTACAGACCCTATAACAAGTAGAGAAACTGATAACGAACAGCATGGATCCTGATCAGACTGCGCGGAAGCGCAGGCTGGTCTGGATCCATGCTGGTCGCAAACCCATTATGTTGGTTTTGTCGTGACACGGCTCATTTGTTGTCAGACAACCTCATATAGCATGTATATTTTGTCAGACAACCTCATATAGCATGTATTTGTTGTCAGACCACCTCATTTAGCATGTATTTGTTTTCAGACAACCTTATATAGCAATCCTTTGTTATATCATGTATTTGTTGTCAGACAACCTCATATAGCATGTATTTGTTGTCAGACAACCTCATATAGCATGTATTTGTTGTCAGACAACCTCATATAGCATGTATTTGTTGTCAGACAACCTCATTTAGCATGTATTTGTTTGTCAGACAACCTCATATAGCATGTATTTATTGTCAGACAACCTCATTTAGCATGCATTTGTTGTCAGACAACCTCATATAGCATGTATTTGTTGTCAGACAAACTCATATAGCATTATTTGCTGTCAGACAACCTCATATAGCATGTATTTGTTGTCAGACAACCTCAAATAGCATGCATTTGTTGTCAGACAAACTCATATAGCATGTATTTTGTTGTCAGACAACCTCATATAGCATGCATTTGTTGTCAGACAAACTCATATAGCATGTATATTGTTGTCAGACAACCTCATATAGCATGTTTTTATTGTCAGACAACCTCATTTAGCATGCATTTGTTGTCAGACAACCTCATATAGCATGTATTTGTTGTCAGACAAACTCATATAGCATTATTTGCTGTCAGACAACCTCCTATAGCATGTATTTATTGTCAGACAACCTCATTTAGCATGTATTTATTGTCAGAAAACCTCATTTAGCATGTATTTATTGTCAGAAAACCTCATATAGCAATCCTTTGTTATAGCATGTATTTGTTGTCAGACAACCTCATATAGCATGTATTTGATATCAGATGGTCTTGTATAATATAATTAAATAAATTGTTAAAAAAAAGCATTTTATATCAAATGATCACGTGTAAGTTGCTTTACAAGTATTTACTACATACCCGTGCCACTATTGCGACTCTGTAAAAATGGTATGGCAAAGCCATGAATATGTTTTGATGTGACGTCACTTGCATTATACATGTACAAGAATAGCATAAAAGTCAGAGGCTTGCATTTTATAATTTTGTTTAACATTTAATTGAACCTACACTTATTCAATTAAAACAATTTGTTGTTGGATGGTCTCCCTATAATTGTTAATCAACATAATCATTGGTCTTTAAGGGCAGAAATACAGTGGTTTTTAATGACAGGCTTTAAAACAAAATTACTACCTATGTTACTATATATAGTAACAAAATCTGGAGTATTTCAATGCCATCATGACAGGATCTAGGTCATTATGCCATTATTTTTCCATAATAAGTGAGTAAATGAGCCACATGCAAAATGACATCATCAACTCTCAGTGACTTCAAAGATGGCTGCTGTTGTTGTAGTCACTGGAAAATGGTCATGATCAAAGTATCATTGTCACAGTATCACTTGTAGTAAACTTATACCTGTGTGAGACCATTTGTTGCATACTGAATTGGTGGTAGTCTTTCTAAAGCATCTCTGTTTTTTCTAGACTGATGCTCCTGCAGTATGGGTGATAAATCACTGGTCAATCTGCAAAAAAAATTTACAAACAAAATGATCAGATTCAGCAGTGCATATATCATTTATTTTTTCGACAAAATAATCTGTCAAATTTTTAAGCACTTAAGACTGGCTAAATTGTATGTTAATTTTCAAAAAGCACAGCATTAGTCTGCCTGTTCTATTCAGCCCTCTGGCTTGAAGCTGTCTTCTTGATCAAAACCAGCACATGCAAGTAAACTAGTACATTAAGAGAAAAGAAAACATGCATTACAGAATAAAATCAAGTGAGCAGGCACTATCGTTGCACATTTTAAAATATGCGCGACTCGCCACCCCATGTTAAAATAGCTTCCTGCACTGACTGCCCTGCTAGTTTCATTATCAGAATATAACTGTAAAATAACATCCCAAAAGTATGTGGATAGCATGACAAAATTTTTTTTTTGAATGAAAATAAAATAATGAAATGCAGAATCATTAAATAAGCATACATTTTTATGCAAGGAAAGCACTAAAGCACTTTCTTGTGCATTAACATCTGCACAAGCACAGGGAAGCTTTAAAGCCCTAGCCCCCACTGTAAGCCTTTATTATTGGCTACTTAATTGTGTATTTTGACCTTGACATCAGATTAATAGTTAATATCTCATAAAGGTGTAATTGCACTGCCAGAAGATTTCCTCTAGGTAAAATATATTTAGAAAATCTTATCAAAGTTATTTTTGATGCATCATCTTTTTACTAAATAACTGGAATTGATTAAACAAGGCAGAATAGGTAAAAAAAATTCTGTATATACATACTTTCGCTTCCACTGTGAATTTTGATAAGCAGACACTAGCTTCTCATGGACTGCTAAACCTTCTGAAAACAGAAAATGGAGAGCTAAATGAATAACACTAGTAATTTCAATAAAGTAAATTCTAACATTGAATCAATGTTCAAGTGATTTCAACCTCAAATTACAAAATTTGAGCTACCAACATTATAGAGCCTGGTCAGACTCACCGTACAGGTGTACAGGCTGGCCTGGCTCTATATTGGTGGCAAATGTTACTCACTTTTGACTCAAGCATGATAAGATAAGTCATTTTTTTATACTTATTTATAATTAATATAGTTTCACACATGAAAATTCAACATAGGTTGACAAATCTGCATGTTCAATAAATATGGGCGAATTCAAAATACATTGTTTTATTTTCCAAACAGGAATAGCAATATAAATCTGTACAATAAAAAATTCAGAAGTTTGTTTATAGCATCACCATAGACTAGCATACACTATTTTTGCATTAAAATGGTATAAAGCTATATGTGTACATACAGAGGATATTAAATGTGTGTTAGTTCAATTCTGAATTATTATTCATTCAACAAGTTCAGTAAATTTAGTAATGAACCTACATAAATATAATTTATTCTTTTTATTGCATACCCAAAATATAGACTGTTAAAAAAGTGAAAAAGAATCATTTTTCACTGACATGCTATAGTATAATGCTAACATTTAGTGCATCTTTACACATTATTTGTATCAGGCAAATGACATCACCTCAAAATGTATGCACAGCCGTGCAATATCATATTTACGAAGTCACAAAAGCGGCATGGGCATGTGATAAAATGAAATATTTTTATTAAATTTATTAACGGTAAAATTACTGTCGTTTCCATACTCATATGGTTGATTATCTGAACAGTTCTCCCAGTAAATGTCTAACAATTGAATCTTGAAAATAAACAGAATAAAATGTTCCAGAACAATATATGGAATACTATTTTAATTAGAGTTTTAACTTCCAACCAAGGATTTCATGCATGGTCATTTGATCTTATGAAAATGTTCAAAATATTTCTTTCATATACATGTAGATGGAATTAATCTTTTTCAAAATACATGTAACAAACAGTGACTTAGAAAACTACCGGCAACAGATATATAGCTTTACAGTATAATATACATGTACTGCCAAAGTACTAAATCTAAATCATTATTTCTTTTCTTGGTAAACTATGCAAGTCCAGATACATTATGGAAACAGCATTAATCAAACTTACATAACAGAGATAAAAACATAGGGGAAAAAAGCTACCAATGTGCATTTGATTATGGGTGCATTTACGTAAAGTTTAAAACAAAAAATACTTTTATATAACACATAAATTATATCTTTTTTATCAATGACGTTACAACAAAATGTTGACATGTCCTACTTTATCTAGTACATGATACAAGCATTTTTTTACCAAGCCTTCAATATTTCAGGACATTTATTCGTTTGTTTGTTTGTTTGTGTCATTTTACGCCTTTTTCCAACAGTATTTCAGTCATATAGGCGGGTAGTTTCCTAAACATTTATTCAATTTCTCATTATCCAACTTACATAACATAGCCTTACACAAGGTCATTGACACAATCATTTATATAACAAACAAAACACGTGTTACTTAAAGATAAATACATGCAGTCTCAATATTCAGAAATATATCTTCAAATTTCAATAGAGAGTAGAGTTTCATTGCACTAAAAGGTATGTTTATGGAAAATTGTCTTTGTCAATTTGACATTTTTTTCTCAAATTTTCATAGATGCATGGTTTGATGTATAGCTTATACTTTACCATGGAGGCTCATGCCTTTAACTTACATTCTACCATTGAGGCCCATGTCTTTAGCTTACGCTCTACAATCAACGCCCAAGCTTTCAGCTTACATTTTATAAGGGAGGTCATTGCCTTTAACTTACCTTTACATTTTTCCATGCAAGCCCATGCCTTTAGCTTACATATAACAATGGAGGCCAAAGCCTATAGCTAACATTTTATTGGGGAGGCAAATGTCTTTAGCTTACTGGTACATTTTTTTCATGGAGGCCCATGACTTTAGCTAACACATTACAATGGAGGCCCATGCCTTAAGCTTACATTTTTTCCATGGAATCAGGAGACTCTGGCTTGTGTTTGATATGCTAATATTTTCCTCAAATCTAAGATTTGTTACTATTGCATCAGCGTCTCTATTACGTTGTTACAAAAAAAGACCTTAAGTATTTCTGTGCTTATGATTACAAGGCAGTCTGAAGCACAGCTAAATCTTCTTTTGCAGTGAACATGAATGTGTACTTCTTGACATTTTACCAACCAAGACCTTGATGGTTATTGTGCAAAGTTATTTAAAATCTTCCATAAAGTCAAAAAGTTATGGAGAACATATTAACCTTGACCTTGGGTGTAGCAAACTGGATGTTGAGCTCTGCACCCTGACCTTGACCTTGGGTGTAGCAAACTGGATGTTGAGCTCTGCACCCTGACCTTCAGGGTTGTGACTTGATTATTGTGCTCTGTCAATGGTGTCATAATGGTGATCATTTCAAAGTTATCATAAAAATATTCCAGCGTTTTAAATGTTATGGACAGACACGAAACGTAGACTTTCTAACATTTGACCTTTAAGTGTGACCTTGACCTTGCGGGTAGCAACCCAATTATTGCGCTCTGCACATCGTCTCATTATGGTGATCACTTGTGCCAAGTTATTTCAAAACATATTCAGTGGTTTAAAAGTTATGGAGCAGACACAAAATGTAGACTTATTATTATGAAATGAAGACTTTTGAACATTTGACCTCTAAGTGTGACCTTGATCTTGGGGGAGCAACCCAGTTATTGCTCTCTGCATATTGTCTTATTATGGTGATCACTTGTGCCACGTTATTTAACAAAAATTCCAGCGGTTTAAAGGTTATTAGCAGACACAAAAGTGTTACGGACGGATTGGTCTGACAGACAGAGGCCATTCTTATAATCCCCTTTCCGCTATGCGAAAGGGGATTAAAAACCAAACACAGTATAAGAAGTCATTCAAGTACTGTTTGTTTATCTGTTTTTTATTCAGATTCTGACACATTTTTTTTGTCATGTCTCCATGGTAAGTCTCAGTTCACCTAACCAGTTTGCCTTGATAACTAACCAGTAAATATACCAAATTCTCCTCTAGTGACACGACTACTAGTCCCACATTATGATTAGTTCTGAGTCAGTGGTGAGAGAATCAGTTGTGGGAGACAAATGAGCCACGTCACGACAAAACCAATATAATGGGTTTTTGACCAGCTTGGATCCAGACAGCCTGCCCATCCGCGCAGTCTGATCAGGATCCATGCTGTTCGCTATCAGTTTCTTTACTTGTTATAGGGTCTGTAAGCGAACAGCATGGATCCTGATCAGACTGCGCAAATGCGCAGGCTGGTCTGGATCCATGCTGGTCGCAAACACATTATGTTGGTTTTGTCGTGACGCGGCTCAAATGGCCATTAGATTAATCTGTCACCAAGAAATTTTGTCTCGGCAGAGGATCGAACAAGTAACCCCATGATTACAAACCCGATGCTCTACCTATTGAGCTAAAGATGTGAACTATACATTCAATCAGAGACAACAGGACATGCACTTCTAAGCAATCCATCAAATGTAAATGTATTAAATAAACTAAGATATTTATACTTAATACACTGATCAGAGATTTGAAAAACTAGAATTTAATTTTATATACCCCTAAAGAATCCTACTTAATTTATCAAGATATATACCCAAGTCAAACAACTTTATCATCATTGTAACATAAAGATATTGTGAGTGGTAGAAACTTGTGATTTGATTAAAAGTGCATTCAGTACATTCACATATGCTCGACATTCTTAAAATGTTTTTTAATCATTGTAATTGATATTGTAAAATGATATATTCTAAAATGATATCCCTACTCTTTATGATTATCTACTTTTTTTTTTTTTTCATTTTTCATTTATTTATTTATCCTTTGTGGGGGGGGTATCCTTTTTTTCTTTTTTTTTTTTTTTTTTTTTTTTTGGGGGGGGGGGGGGTATCCTTTCTTTTGGGGGGGAGGGGGTGTGTGCTTGGATTTCACTTTGGACCAACACAGTAGAGGTTATATGGCAACTTTCCAACTTTTATTGTTGGAGGAAGACCTCAGGTGCTTCTACAAATGTATGTGCATTATTTCAGGCACAGATGGTGTCTTAGTAGAACCACTGACATTCTGTAAGCCAGCTGGATAGCTTTCTCACAGGAAAGACCCCAAAGTCACTGGCAAAGGTTCAAAAAGCATTGTCCTCCTATCACCTGAAAGTAACAGATAATTGCATTGGTGAGGGAGGAAGAGTGGAGGAGAAACTCTACAATTACCCAAATATTTCTTGTAAGGAAGGTTCATTTACCAAATGAGGTATAATATTTTGATTGCCTGGAAGGAGGGAAATGTTTAATAATTAAATTTAATGTTACCTACCCTCAACATAATCATGTCTGATCACTAAAAAACCAGGATTTATGATTAGATAGAAGACAATAAGTTTTACATGATCTAAGTTAGGAAATGGTTAAAATATAGACTACCATCAATTTTAGCAACCCTGCATAATTTCACATGGGAAAATATGCTATCTGATGAATATCACTCCTACACTAGCAGCTATGCTTTAAGGATCTGACTGTCACCAATAAGAGGTCACCTTCTTGTGACCTTTCAATCAGTCAGTATGAAATGTAAGAAGATCTAGGCTACATTTCATAGAAAGTCGTAAGTGTATCCAAGTCCTTACCCTTACAACAAACAATAGGACTAACTTAAGACCGTTTCAATAAATATTTTCATCTTAAGTAAAAGTTTTAGACTTAAGACTTACAAATTCAATATCATGCCCTTTAATCGGCAATGTGTAAATGTATATGTGTAAAAACTGAAGTCATAATTTAGGAGGACATTTTCTTTGAAACAAAAATTGTCTCAGTTTTGCTCTTAAGACATATTTTAGACCTAAGACTTTCCATGAAACGCAAACCTGAAATTAAATCCTGAGCTTTAGTCAGAGTGGCGTCAGAGTGGCAAAATCTGCCTCTTACATACACTTTCTGTACATACTAAACTAGAATCTGGCCAAAAACATACATGCTGAATATAAATCTTTATATAGGCAGTAATAAACAAGTATGATTTTTTTAAATTCACAGTTATTGTATAAATAGTGTACTTTATAAAACTTATGTCATTCAAATCAGAAGAATCAAATGTTTGATGTGTTGCAAATTTAATAAAGAAATTTCTTTTTGATGACTAATAATAGTATTGAGTGAAAGTCTAAGTCTTTAAATTAAACATGAATTCTGGTTACTTTCATCTCAGTCCTCCCTTAATTTTTGATATATCATAAAACATTAACTTTAAAAACATTATTAAACTGCAATCCCCTTCACATATGTTTAAACATTAATGATACAAGTTTAAAAGTACACTAGTAAAACTAGTAATGATGTTAAAGAGGCATGCCTGGAGGAAAAGTTGGAACATTTTATTTTCCTACCTAGCACCATATTAAACAAGCAACCCTAGCTGGGACAGGTGGAACTCAATGCACAACTTCCATGCATCATGTCTGGCTTAAGCAAGAACCAGCGACATTCCATTAGCAAATATAGTTCTCAGCAAGCACCACTGACATTCCACAATCACGTAGTATGAAGAAGAACCAGACATTCCATTAGCAAACCATGTAGTCTGAGGAAGCACCACAGACATTCCATTAGCAAATCATATAGTTTTCAGGTAGCACCACGACATTCCACAATCATATAGTCCCAGGAAGAACCACAGACATTCCATTAGCAAATATAGTTCTCAGCAAGCATCACTGACATTCTACACGCAAACCATGTAGTCAGAGGAAGCACCACAGACATTCCATTAGCAAATATAGTTCACAGCAAGCACCACTGAAATTCTACATTCTACACGCAAACCATGTAGTCAGAGGAAGCATTACAGAGATTCTATTAGCAAATCATATAATTTTTAGGTAGCACCACTGACATTCCACAATCATGTTGTCAGAGGAAGAACCACTGACATTCCTTAAGCAAAACATATAGTGTTCAGGTAGCACCACTGACATTCCACAATCAAACCTTGTATTCAGAGGAAGAACCACTGACATTCCATTATTTAACAGTATAATATCCAAATAGAACCACTCACACTTCAATGGTTAAAGGTAAAAATTAACTGTATTACTCAAAGAAATTAAGGAATGCAGCTTGTTACGCCAGATTTGAACATACAATAGGGCAAGATGATATTTGAATTTAGTGACATTGGTAATTTCGCCAATAACAACTTTATTCCTTTGGAAATATACTGGGCGCAAGTTCAAAATGTTAGAAAACCTGAAAATGCTGAATTTAGCTTTATTTCAATTGTATAATAAAGAATGTTTTGTGGAGTAAAAAAATCCTGAACTTCTTAATCAAAGTGGTCTTATTTGTGGACATTGTCATCGGGACTTCTAAATTTAAAATGATTAAGCACAATGTATATGTAATATGTAAATAAACAGGCATGCCCCTTTAATTTTCAGTTTTGTCTACACCAACATGCATGCTTTTATCAGTAAGTCTAGGATGAGTTATATATAAGCAGAATTACACTTACTACTACCAGCCTCTGATGCAATATAGAGAAAATCAATTAATATCAATTAATACATTATAATATAAATTTACACACACCTAAGCCAAAAGCAGCTCAAGTCAGTGTATTAATATAAATGAAGCATTAACCCATAACCTGCTGAATTTTCTTAAAGGGACTCCACTGATTTTTTTTTTTTACATGATTGGACTGGAAATATTTTTCAAGATTTTTTATACCTATTAATGTTGGTATAAATCAATATTGTATGTGCAAAATTTCAGATCATTTTTTCACTCTGTTTTTCCAGAATAATGATTTTTGAGCTATAAATTGCAATGACTCTTGATTTTTAATAAACACTGTAAATTTTGATTATACTTTCTTAATTACATGTATCATTTTCAAATATTTCTGGTTTAAGTGACTCGGCTAATATATTTAAGATATTAAAAGCTTATGTTTTTTAGGCTTTAGGACCTCAGTGGAGCTCCTTTGAATGGACTATTCCAGTTTTGGAATAGTAAATGATCAAATTTGGTGATGTTTTAAATTTAAAGTAAGTAATCCAACAGTATAAAGCCTGGACAGACTACATGGATGTGCAGGCTGGCCTGGCTTTGTACTGGTGGTAGTGGTTTCACTTTTGTTTCAAGCAGGGTAAAGGTTCAGACATTGAAATCAAAGTGTAAAATATGTAAAAGCAGGCATATAGAGAATGAAATTCATTATTTACTGTAATAAAAGTTACTGCAAGAAATATAGTAATATGTAAAGCAGTATTTTGCCGATTGTAAAATATTGTTTTACGAAAAATAGCATAATAATAAGTGTTTCTTACCTCCACCAAGGGAAACCTTTTCCATATCTGAAACACAAATAAAATCATCTTGAAAAATTAAAAAAATCTACATATTTATTATGTTATCCTTCATAAAATATCCACTTCAAAATTCTTAAAAAACAAATATTTCGTGGATTATAAATCTGATGCTCTCCCTATCAAATTATGTAGATGGAGATGCACACATTTTATATGTGTTATGTAGGTTCAGTATTGAAAATATTTACCTGTACTTGAGATTATCTGATTGATATCACTGGTAACTGCATTAGGATCTCCATTTATAACATCCAGGAAAAAATCTGGTGGGTTGTTATGCTCCTCACAAGAATAACCTATAATATACAAAAATATTTGTTTTGTTGAATATTTTGGCACTTTGTCATTTTTTTTTCGGAGAAAAAGAAGGGAAGTGATGAGCTGCAGGCGGTCTGTGGTGAGAGGATTTTATTAAGGCATAAAGAAAACACAAATGCTATATTTTCAGTTCAAGTGACAATACAAGTAGATGTTATCCGAAACTCAGCAAATATGGGTTTTTCCCTTCTAACCCGGGGTACTTTTACCATGGTGCTTTACCATTAACATTTTACGCTAATTATCGATATATTTACCAAGTTGTAACAGTAAAAGATTTGTACCTGCAATGAGATAGGAAAACTACACATTTGCCGTGTTGCGAACATCTATGGTAAATGTAACAGTTTTACAACTGTCACAATCAGCTAGTCACAATGATACTTGCCAATATAACATATGTGAATATAAAAACAAAGGACCATTATTCTTCCAAATGCGATCAACTCACGATATCAAGAAAATATGTAACATAGCACTTGATGATAATAATTCTTTGACAGATTGACTGAAATCCCTATAGCAATGTCAGTAAACAGAAGAAATAATTAGGCTCACAGCCGTCTGCTGACATTCACCAAATTCTAATCAGATTTTCAATTGGAAAACCTTGTTAAAACATTTTATATCTTAATCTATGTTACCAAAAGAGTCAGATGAACAAGTATGTAAAGTAAAAATTGCTTGTAAGTCTATCTTAATTCTTATTATTATATTCACATGGACTTCATTTGCACAAAGTAAATTCGCTGGATGCCTGTATGAACCTTACTTCTTTAAAAACGGTCAACAAAATTTTTGAGAATTTGTACCTATTGTCTGGAAAAATTGTAGAGATTCATCACAGTTGCCATGGTAAACAACCTCTCCCATAGATAATAGACAGAGGTTGTCAAACAATCTGTATATACTGTATCTAGGCTGATGTATCGAGAAAATGATTGTCCGTCCGCGCATCGCTAAACTGGAAAATAGGTTGAAATGGATCTTATTAGAAAGGCAAAAAATAATGAAATAAAACTGTTACCTATTATAAAGAAGAAAGAATTAAAAACAATTTTCTATTGTAACAATTTTCCTATATTTGAATTAGGAAACTTATTTACAAATTTTAGGTACTTGATTGTAAAGAAATATCCATAATTGTAACTGCATGTAAATATTATTTAAGCCATACTGTGGACAGCAAATGTTGGCACTGAATATTTATTAACTCCCTTCAAAAATTTTAGATTTTCCAGGTACCCTTATCAAGAACAGTCTTATAAAGTGTTTACTTGTCCCTCCATACATATTTGCATCATCTAAATACATATATGCATGGTGTACTTAAATAAAGAAATTTTACATGATATCAACTGTCAAGAAAATAAAATAAATACAGAAAATAAAACACAAAACATTTATTATATACGTTTTCAGCAATAACATGACAGTATTAGCTGTGTTGGCATCCAGGCCTGTGGTTGGCTCGTCTAAAAATAGTACAGGAGGGGAGATAATCAACTCCATTCCGATATTACATCGCTTACGTTCACCTCCAGACACGCCACGTATGAACTCATTCCCAACCTGAAAATGGCAACATGTGAAGGCTTATCAATAAATCTGACAACAATATCCATTACGTAAATAGTTTATACCAGATTAAAAACATAAAAATTAGGTAACATAACATGTATTTATCTTTCTGAAAATGTTGTTTTATCTGTTAATTTATATACATCTCCAATTTAAACAAGTAAATTTGGACACTTCAATATAAATCCTAAACGTATATTACATGTATGTCTTGCTCAAACCAGGAAGACATAACATCAAAACAATCCGTTACATTTATAATTTCTAAATTTAATGCTACGATATGACCTTCCTAGTCACTGTCTATCATAGACTATGATAATCAATCTGTAACCTTTTATCAAACCAAGTTTCCATTTGAATCGTTTAAATCGATAAAACCTGTGACTAGAAATCTCAAAGATAAAATTATACACTTATTGCGTAATAACTATAACATTTTCAAAGACTGAGTTCTGATATAACATTCTGTTTTCTTATAACTATACCTTAGTGTTAGCAAAATGTTGAAGACCGAGTTCTGATATAACATTCTGTTTTCTTATAACTATACCTTAGTGTTAGCACAATGTTGAAGACCCAGTTCTGATATAACATTCTGTTTTCTTATAACTATACCTTAGTGTTAGCAAAATGTTGAAGACCGAGTTCTGATATAACATTCTGTTTTCTTATAACTATACCTTAGTGTTAGCAAAATGTTGAAGACCGAGTTCTGATATAACATTCTGTTTTCTTATAACTATACCTTAGTGTTAGCAAAATGTTGAAGACAAAGTTCTGATATAACATTCTGTTTTCTTATAACTATACCTTAGTATTAGCACAATGTTGAAGACAAAGTTCTGATATAACATTCTGTTTTCTTATAACTATACCTTAGTGTTAGCAAAATGTTGAAGACCGAGTTCTGATATAACATTCTGTTTTCTTATAACTATACCTTAGTGTTAGCACAATGTTGAAGACAAAGTTCTGATATAACATTCTGTTTTCTTATAACTATACCTTAGTGTCAGCACAATGTTGAACACCGAGTTCTGATATAACATTCTGTTTTCTTATAACTATACCTTAGTGTTAGCAAAATGTTGAAGACAAAGTTCTGATATAACATTCTGTTTTCTTATAACTATACCTTAGTATTAGCACAATGTTGAAGACAAAGTTCTGATATAACATTCTGTTTTCTTATAACTATACCTTAGTGTTGGCAAAATGTTGAAGACAAAGTTCTGATATAACATTCTGTTTTCTTATAACTATACCTTAGTATTAGCACAATGTTGAAGACAAAGTTCTGATATAACATTCTGTTTTCTTATAACTATACCTTAGTGTTGGCAAAATGTTGAAGACAAAGTTCTGATATAACATTCTGTTTTCTTATAACTATACCTTAGTATTAGCACAATGTTGAAGACAAAGTTCTGATATAACATTCTGTTTTCTTATAACTATACCTTAGTATTAGCACAATGTTGAAGACAAAGTTCTGATATAACATTCTGTTTTCTTATAACTATACCTTAGTGTTAGCAAAATGTTGAAGACAAAGTTCTGATATGACATTCTGTTTTCTTATAACTATACCTTAGTATTAGCACAATGTTGAAGACAAAGTTCTGATATAACATTCTGTTTTCTTATAACTATACCTTAGTGTTGGCAAAATGTTGAAGACAAAGTTCTGATATAACATTCTGTTTTCTTATAACTATACCTTAGTATTAGCACAATGTTGAAGACAAAGTTCTGATATAACATTCTGTTTTCTTATAACTATACCTTAGTGTTAGCACAATGTTGAAGACAAAGTTCTGATATAACATTCTGTTTTCTTATAACTATACCTTAGTGTTAGCACAATGTTGAAGACAAAGTTCTGATATAACATTCTGTTTTCTTATAACTATACCTTAGTGTCAGCACTATGTTGAACACCGAGTTCTGATATAACATTCTGTTTTCTTATAACTATACCTTAGTGTTAGCAAAATGTTGAAGACAAAGTTCTGATATAACATTCTGTTTTCTTATAACTATACCTTAGTGTCAGCAAAATGTTGAACACCGAGTTCTGATATAACATTCTGTTTTCTTATAACTATACCTTAGTGTAAGCAAAATGTTGAAGACAGAGTTCTGATATAACATTTTTTTCTCTTATTACTATACCTTAGTGTCAGCACAATGTTGAAGGCTTAGTTCTGATATAACATTCTGTTTTCTTATTACTATACCTAAGTGTTAGCACATTAAGTTAAAGGCTTAGTTCTGATATAAGATTTTTGTTCTTTTATTACTGTACCTTAGTGTTAGCACAATGTTGAAGACCCAGCTCTGCTATAACATTCTGTACTCTCTCCTCCCTCTCTTCTGCCGACACTGTCGGTGGTAACCGAAGAGCCGCAGAGAAATGGAAATTTTCCTTCACACTCAAAGTTCCCATGACAACATCATCCTGTAAATAAAACACAATGTTTTGCAGTTGAAATGTTGGTCTGAAAAACAATATTTGCAGTTGAAATGTTGGTCTTAAAACACAATATTTGCAGTATAAATGTTGGTCTGAAAGATTGGTCTTCTTTTTTTTTCTTCTTTTTTTCAGTAAAAACTTATTATTCATTACATTACATACTTACTTAAATAAACAAAAACTGTGCCAGCATAAGCGTGTTCTACTTTGTAGAATGTGTTTCTAAATTCCCCACTAAGTGCTTTAACAAAATAAATTTATAGAGGACATTAATAATTTACCTCCATTAAAATGTGTTTAAATCACAACATTTCATTAATGATATAATTCATGCATGATAATGGTGTATAATGCAATCATGAGATATAGATTCTTGTGCTTATATTTTTCCATTTTATAATCACATTCTGCGTTCTACATGTACTGACTACAATATTATACATTTATGCCATTGAGGTTTGTAATGCATAATAAAGTTTTGTTGTAACATTTTAATTTCTCATATGTCGTTGAATAATGTCAGTGACAACTTTATTTTAACTAGAAAAGGACCATATTTTATTATCTGATGTAATATGCCTGTCTAAAAGAGTCAGGCCCAATCTTCGAAAGAGAAGAAGCCTTATTTGTCCTGACTAAAGCCAAGGGGAGTGGCCCTATGACGTAGGCAGAGACAACCAGGATGGTGCTCTAGGGTGTGTAAGCCCGTAGCACAGATAGACAGCTTGTAAGGCAAGCCCTTTGCTTGGCACAAACAGCCCTTTTTAGGGCTACTTTCTTACATTATTGTCTCAGGTTACTGTACATTTTGGTTCTCATTGACAGCCATACAGTGACCTACTTCTGGCTCAAAATTCATATCTTTGGCTAATACTCAGTGGAAATTGCATGGAGGTAAATTATTACCACTTCACACAAATCTGCACTAAGCTTATGCTGAGCAAGGAAAATTGAAAATAAATGAAACTATTTGGATAGTACTGTATAGAATTGTATAAGTGGATATTTCCGCATGACGATAAGTAATTTGCGTAAGAAAATATTAGCAAACTGTACAAGGGTAGAATTTAATGACAGGTTGATACTGGGTATTTAAGCGATTTTCATCATTTGTCAATATTTACTCAGTGCTAACTTAAAGGGACTCCACTGAGGTTTTTAGACATGATAGTCTGAAAATATATTTTTCAGATAAATGTACCATTTGATGAAGGTTTAGACCACTTATCTTTGAGCAAAATTTCAAATCATTCATGCACTTTGCTTTTCCAGAATTATTATTCAAATTGTAACAAAATGACCAAAAATGAAAAGCATTTAAACGCTTTTCACTCAAATTGGGCTAAGAAAAGCATAAAAATATGATTTTCAATTTATTTCAAAGTATATTTCTTAACTATTTTTGAATATATTTCTGTTAAAAGTGTCCCAGCTCATGTATGTAAGAAATTCAAATGCTATGTTTTTAGGCTTTTAAACCTCAGTGGAGTCCCTTTAACCACTAATACAGTAATTGCTCCCTTCTTTCTAAATTTTTGTCTTCTTTCAAGTTTGCTATATTAATAAATGTGAAACTGAAAAGACACAGTACGTAGCTTAAAAACTGTCCCCAACAAAAAAATACAATTAAATCAGTGAGTCTAACTCTACTTATAACTCTATGGTGTATCCATTAAGGCACAATGCCACTAAAAAAGCATTCATGTTATCTAAATAAATTGACAAACTAAATCTGCAGATAAATTAATAAGGGCAACATCTCAATCTAAACAAACACCAGTCCAACAATGTTTTCAAAACAAGACAATGTTATCGCTACTTTCTCATTTCATTTTATGAATTTTATTATCAGTTTCTGTGATTTAATGAATTTTAACCCTTTTAAAGATCTTAAATGGACTTGTCCATCTTTTAATCTGGACAAAACCATTCATCATTTTTAGGGGAAAAATTCATTATATTTACAGACTGAATAGTAAACAGTGCAGACCATGATAAAATGGCACAAATATGACAGTTAATCTTGGTCTAAACTGGTCACAACCTTGGCGGAATCTGTTGCCACCGGCTGGCTTAGAGTCAATAATATCCAGTACTTAAATAAAGAAGCTAGCAATGAAGCTGAATGTTCTATTTGTTACCTTAGTGCAGTAATGGTAACTCCTTATATAATTTAATAAAAGTTAACCTGTTACTGCACTAAGGTGATGTGTTATATATACTAAAGTCTTGCTACATTTTTTAACTAAAGTGTATTACAATGTTCTGTTCATTGACCTATATCCACTGAGTTTAGAAATGACAAAGCAAGAATATTATTTTGGCGAAATTAAAAAGAGAAGTAGGTTTAGTACACTATAAAAGTTCATCCTTGCATAACATATGTTGGATATATAAAATTCAGTTCAGAATGTTCTGTTTAGGTAACTTACCGTAAGTGTTGTATAATAGCATCAGTCACCCATATCAAATTTGCCAAATAAGGTAGATTTTTTGCTGAGGGAGGTTGGGTTACGAGATTTATCACTTCATAACTCCTAATTCTTTATAGTGACTTTCTAGCTGTAGTGTGGAGGACCTACCAAGGTGCTTTATTGAGTATTATAATTTTATTCACAAACAGGCACTTGAGTGCTCACCCTCATTAAGCTATCTTGAATTAATCTTCAATTAAATAATTCAAATTCTTATTCATGATTTGAACCCATAATGATGATGGACAAAGGGTACAAAGCCTGCCACTTTAACAACAAGGCAACAAAGGCCGCAAAAATATAAAGAAATGGTAAGCAACAAGTCATATGATATTGCAATATAAACATTTAACAAGCATTCATCCCAGTTTACAAAAAGATAAGAAACAGCTGTAACTCTTGGAATGGGGTAAGTCTGTGTCCATTCCATTATACGCAAAAAAACAAATGACTCCCAGTCTTCTGAAATGAGTCACTCATATGAGTTTCTGGGGGTGTCTATAAATTAAAGTATCGAGGAATCAACGTACCTGAACAACGTATCCCACCATGCATTTGAAATTGTCTGGTGGTGGACAACCATCTAAAAGCAATGTCCCTGTTAGACCTGTGGGATCTTTCCTTCCTGCTAAAACATCCAGTAACCTAAAATACATAAAATAACATTTTTTGAACAAAAAAAATCATTAAATGAAATGAAATCATTAATTTTATGTTCGCCTAGAAATTACAAAACTGTCCTAGGATTCCTATCAAAGATAAGGAATGAGATGAAAATATTATGGGCTTTTTTATTTTTAAAGTTGATTTCTTGAAAAATTGTTTGCTTAATATCTAAAGGCATGCAGCTATGAATAAGTTATGAATGAGTTAAAGTTTGCAAAAAAAAATATTTCTCTTTGAAATACACCCTTTAAAATTTCATTGCTACAATTAAGCAAAACTGACAATAAGTATATAAGCCAACAAACTCAAATATGCCATCGAGTAACAGTTAATCAGTTCAAGGGCAATAACTCTTAAAACATAAATAGCATAAAAAGAAAAGGCAAATGCCATTATTCCATATAACTTGTACAACACAATCAGACAGAATAAATAACTGACAAAATAATACTTAACCATAAATTACTATGTATCGTATCATGTTAACTTATTAGGTTAAATACAGTAAAGTACTTATACACCATATTAAAGGGACTCCACCACGGTATTTTGACATGATGGGACTGAAAATACTTTTTCCAAATAAATGTATCATTTGATGTAGTTTTAGACCACTTATCTTTTTGCAAAATTTCAGATCATTTGCACACTTTTTTCTCCAGAATAATTATTCAAATTGTAAAAAATGACCCAAAAGGAAAAGTGTTTAAATGCTTTTCACTCAAATCAGGCCAAGAAAAGCATAAAAATACGATTTTCAATTTATTTCAAAGTATTAAAATTTCTTAACTATCTTTGCATATATTTCTGTTCAAAGTGCCCAAGCTCATTTATGTAAGATATTCAAATGTTATGTTTTTAGGCTTTTAAACCTCAGTGGAGTCCCTTTAAGTTAAAACTATTCCATACTGAAGAAAACTTCTTCTTTCTGCAAACATTCTTTATAATGAACATTATAATTATCTTGACTTTTGTTAGATTAAGCATATAATTGCTGTTATATATGGTACCTTAGAATATGTGTTCTATAAATCCAACAGGATACATACCTTCTCATATATAAATGGTAAATGTTAAGGAAAGAATTATTATATAACTATGTAGCTCTAAATTTCAAACAAATAGGACTTACGAGGATTTTCCACTGCCAGTTGGTCCAAGAATGGCATTCATTCCAGGCTGAAATTTTCCACTGGAAATAAAAAGAAACTAGACATTTTTATGTTAATCATTTAATATAATCTAAAAACTTTAGGCTAATATAAATAAAATAACAGTAATTAACAGGAAAAGAAATCTACAGTATCCTGATATACTGTAAACTAGTACAAATTTAATAATGATAGAAATATAGCACTTGAAAGTAAAACTTATCAGCATGTCAGTATCAGCTGAAATTCTTTACCAGAACGATAGCTTTCCTGATTTACAACATTTTTTTTATCATATCACAGGAGCTTGAAATTCTATCAATAATCGCTCAAAAGTCTGATTAAAAAAAAATCCATACCTATATATAAATTTTTTTATATATATCCGGGATAGGTATGGATTTTTTTTTAATCAGACTCAAATCGCTCAAAAGTCTGATTAAATAGAGGATATTTGTTTGTTTCAGTGTAAGATCGAAAAATATTTCACCGAGTGAACACCAGATGCAATATTTTCCACGAGTGGCGTAGCCACGAGTGAAAATATAATAGCTGGGGTTCACGAGTGAAATATTATTTGATCTTACATGTAAAACAAACAAATTTTCTGTTTATTTCATGATTTTTTAACGATTTTTACACCATTTTACTGATTTTTGCCGCGTAACGCCATGCTCTTATCTTCATGACGTCATCAAATAATGACGTCACAATGTTGAAGCAAAATATAATTCAATGATTATTTTTAGATTTTAGATGTTTTTCAGCACAACGTTCGTAAATATTTACGAACTACAGTTATCACGTACATTTTTTATTATGATTGACTACATTTCCGCTTAAAAAAACATTCATTAATGATAAATATTTTATTTTTACGCCAAATATAGTTCGGCTACTGTGAAATTATATTTGGTAATCATTACTGTGAAATTATCAGAATATAATTAACCGTTATAATTCAGTAATCTACTGCAAAACATGTAATAAAAAAAAATCCATACCTATATATAAAATATATAGGTATGGATTTTTTTTTAATCAGACTTTTGAGCGATTATTGATAGAATTTCAAGCTCCTGTGATCATATGTCCAAATAAAATCTATCCGAATACTGATCAACATATACATGTATGTACTTACTCTATTCCTTTCAGAATCGCTTTGTCTGTAGTTTTCCCGCAGCATGCTTTTGTTTTCACTTTAACTGTATAGTTAATGTCATGTATGGTGATAGTTGAGCCCTTCCCAACCGTTGTACCTGTTGAAAAATTCCTATTTATTTTTGAAGATTCTTTCCCTGAACCTTGCTTATTTCCTTCTGCTGGAACCCAAATATGTGTAGCATCTGGTTTGATTCCGTAAGAGTTGTTAGTTCCATTTTGTACTAAACTGTCCTGTGTAAAAGTTTTGTTATTATGAACAGATGTCATTTTGGCGTTTTCGTGAAAGCAGCAAAAGCATTAATGATTAAAAAGTGCACTCGCACTTGTCACTTGTACAGGGTAGTTTCATCACGTGATTTGCTTATCGTATTAAAGGAGCATTGGGTTGTTATCTAACCTTATTAATTTACGGACGAGCGATTTGACTGACTGAAAAAAACGTAAAATACGTATCCCCATACATATTGACTGAATATCTATGAACATAAAAAATATACAGATAACATTTGAACCCTGGAACACTCTTTGAAACCGCATGATGTAGATGAAATATCGTGCGGTCACGTGGCTCACGTAATTTTTATCTAGTCTAAATTTCAAATTTTCGCTGTTCGTTCTTTGTGGTTCCTATGATCAAAGTGAAATAACTGCATGTGTGTGTATACATGTAATTTTTGAAAATCAACAGTTTGTTACAAACCAACTCAGCTCCGTACTGGGTACAGTACAAGTTTACGTTTTGAATTTCATCCTACATCACCCTTTTTCCGAGCATTTTGTGTCGATGCGGTCAGGTATAAAATAAATTTTGTTTTATTTATTAATTTATCATTTTTTTATCCCTCTCATCTTTAGGTTTATGAATGAAATAACGCAAAGCTAACTTAGAAACTGGGCTTAAATATTTCAACTAGAATAATTACCGCGGCCACGTTTTTAAAATCCATACAGTACTGTACCGATGTTTGAAAACGAGATCATCTTTCAAATCTAAATGACTAAATATTACAGCTTGAGATACTTGTACTAGGACTAATCTCCATACTTTTTTGTAAAGCTATCTCCATTATATACTAGCTTTACAAAAAAACTTCTTTGTATTTTGTAGTAGTGATTGTACCCGTGGTCAATACACTTCAATTACCAACGCTTCCCCTTTAATACAGATATATATTTTTAACAAATACACGTGACCACAAACGTGAAGAAAATCGGCTACTTACGTAAAGTTTAAAGCGACGGGTATTTCAAATACAACAATGATAAATCAATTTAAGCATTCCATATAGTATTATCAAAGTACTGCAAATGTATTTAACAAAATCAAATAAAACATATATTTTAAGAGATTGGATCTATGCAATTGTCCTACAAAAGTCAATTCCTAAACACATTAAATTTACTCAGTAAAATTTCACGTTTTTTAATGAAGGTGTACTGAGTTTTATCAGCCTTTAACCTTTATACAGTTCTCCTGCAATATTCTTATAATATATAAATTAATTGTTTACATTACCATAGCAACCATTTCTTTAACCAGAGGATAAAATCGAATTCCATTATGCCATCTATGTATGCAATTAATTAATAATGAATATTGTTGGTAAAATTTTCAACAAAATTCATGTACCTCTCTATTCAGTACCATTTATACAATAATTAAAAGTAACATCATACAGAATTTATTTTTAACTCCGAGGATGGGTGAATTAGTGAATTTAGTACCTTTTCAGACATCTCTAGACTTAATTAAGATATATATCCAAATGTAACTTGGGTAGAATGTTCAAATATTTTGCCTATGAATATAACTTTATAGTATCAAACATCAATTTATGTATATATGTGATAATTTATTATCAGTTGATAAGATAACATTAACTGATGAAATTAATCTGGTACACTTGAAATATGTTTTTATATAACCGTAAGATAAACTTATATAACTAAGGGTTACCAATTGCATAAAGTTTAAAAGGAGGCACGGATAAATGTTATATTGTCATTTTTGTACTAAAAGTTGTAAAATGAGGATATGCATAAAACTGAGAACTTTACTGTTATAACTTAAAAGCAGCAAAAAGGATTCATGCTAATTTTCATGAAAATTTTTTTTAAATGTATTCAAAATTAAAATATTGTCAAGTGAACAAAGAAAGGAATTTTACACATTGCAAATGGCATGTTGAATCCAAGTTAATTACCAATGAAGGACAAAATATGCAAAATAGCCCTCACTTAGTTTTGCACATAACAGACAAATCATTACTTGAATTGTGAATATTTTTGCTTCTTTTTAGATCTTAGTTCATTTTCCTCAAAGTTGATTTTCTTGGGTTTTTTTTTTTGCAAAAATATAACAGGATTTATTTTTTAAAGACGTTTTCGGGAGTTTTCATATAGACATATAGGCAAAATTAAAACTGTTCAATAGAATTTCTTTAAACTTGACAATGTCATGTTGTTAGAATATGTTAACAGAAACATTTTAGGCGAAAATAAAATGGGGTCACCGTTCTTGTTTTTGAGTTATCTGCCCTTGAATTGGACTTTTTTGTTAAATTCAAGGGCAGATAATTTACAATGAAGGGAATTAATACATTTTTTTTTTATTTTCATGAAGCTTACCTTCGTTTTAGTTGATATGCAAAATTTCAAGAACAAATTTAGAGTGGGTAGTTTTTATTCCCACTTCTTCTTTTAACCTGTGCATTTTTTCTTAAAAATTGGCCTATTTTTTAAGAATTTAAAGTACCTTTATTTTCATTGAAAAAAAATTAACAGAAACGATGTAAGGAATTGCATGTTATTATGTATTGTACTCAACAATAAAAAGAAAAACATAATCCAGAAGTAAAAACAAGAATTCATTTAAGTATGTATAAGTTATCTGCCCTTGAAATGACCTCAAATAAGTAGAAAAGTCTGATTCAGGGGCAGATAACTCAAAAACGAGAATGGTGACCCCAATTTTTTTTTCGCTTAAAATGTTTCTGTTATCATATTCTAACAACATGCAAAGTTTAAAGAAATTCTATTGAACAGTTTTAATTTTGCCTATATGTCTATATGAAAACTCCCGAAAACGTCCTTAAGTAAAACTGTAAGGACTATTTCTGCACATTTTGACAAGGAAGCTCAAATTTGTATTCTGTTACTGAAATTCCTGAAGCATTCGACAGACCCCATTTTCAAAGCAGAATAAATCCATTAATATACATGTACAAGCTTAGCAGATCAAGTGTCAAGTTTGTCTCTTAGACTAACAAGTTCTGTAATCATATAAGAAATAATTATTCTAAGTGGGCTCAAACCAAGGTCTTTTTAGATGAGCAGCACGACGGCTTAAACCACTGTCCTGATCCTCTTTTCCGATGTCTGTTTCAACCTAAGAGAAGTCAGATGTTTCAAAATTAAACTATATTTAATTCATATATAAACTTTTAATTTTCAAAATGTGACTCAAACCAAGTCTGCAATTTTATGTAATTTTGCTGATTTTTATGCTACCGAAGGATCTCTTTTTTTTCCTCAGATATTTATACATCAGCAGGTGTCAAGTGCCATGTGGCAGCCATAAAAATTTGCCCTGTACTTCACTTCAGTATAGCTATATTTTTCTGGTTCTTCGGGATCATTGATTCCAGCACTTTTAAGTGTTGAAATTTGAGTACCTCTCAAACTGAATACCACTCAAACCGGTGCTAGGGGGCATTAGAGATGTTGCACTTTTTCATTATCCCTCATGTACAGACTCAATTAAACCTAGTCTGCAATTTTCATGTAAATTTGCTGATTTTGATGCTTTAGAGGGATCACTCTTTTCCAGAAATTGATACTTTATCCCATCTACAATTGGGCAAAAAAACAAAACAATGAAAATTAATGAACACAGTCATAATCTGTAGTGAAAGATAAAAACACAGTCAATATTCATGATATTTTAATAGAAACAATTTTTCTTCACATTATAAATATATATATGTATGTATAATTATAGAATCAATGAAGTATGAAATTAGTATACAAAGGGGTAATACCCAATCTTTATGTATAAAAGTATGATATAAAAATTGTCAAGGCACGATTCACTGTACAAAAATAAATTGGAATAAAAAACAAACGATAAGCTAAAACATTTACAAAATCAACCAATTAAAACACAAAATACAACATATCTGCTTTAATTTTATCACTCATAAGCCATCAGGCTTTAACAATACTTAGAAAAAAGTACATAATTATAGTAAGAATAATCAACACAAAGCATGTATATCTCTCATACCACACAATAAGCAGGTTAATATATTTAATAATGGCATTCTATGAAAGAGATATTGTGTAGATACAATAATTCAAGACTTAAAATAGAAAACTTTCATTTTTCTCTGTGAAAAAAATGAAGCTCCATTGTTGATTAATCAACATTTCATTTATAAATAAGTATATTTAATTACAACAAAATAATTAAAAATAGGTACGGGGAAAGCACAATGTTCAACTATAATCATAATAGACTCAAACGCATAAAGGGAAGTAACTCAAGTTCACTTTAACTACCATTATATCTTTTTCATCACAGTTCTCTCCCTTTAACTTTATTTTATGTTAAATAAGATTATGCAGTTACATGGTATAATATTTATATATAAATATATACAGTCATAGAGTAATTTGAGATATTATTTAGTGAGGTAGACTTAGAACTAGTTACAGAGATGGAATGTCAGTACAATGCTTTAGCGTATATGAAGGATACACACTATCGTTCAATGTTAGAATATATAGATATTCATCAATAAACTTTCCTATATCTATCATAATTATCACATCTATTGATCAAATAAATACAAAATGATTGACATGAGCTACTTTTGCAAAAACGCACCCCAGGGTGGCCTTGACCTTTGATCACAGGACCTCTATGTGGGTCTGGTGGGTAGAGCTCATTAAGGTGCAAGCACCCGTGAAAGTGAAAGAACTCATAGTATGGTCTAGATTAATGTTTTGTGACAAACAGACAGACAGACAGATAAACAAACAGACCAAAACTAAAATATCCTCCCAATTTTTTTACTTGGAGGATGGTGGGTGGGGGAGGGGCATAAAACGCCATAGACATACCTTTTTTTATCCAATTAATACCCTGCTAAATGTCTTGAATGGAGTTGTCAAGCTTCCATATATTGAAACTTGAGGATATCAAGATGGGATAGTGAAATTTTCCAGGCAAAGATAAAGCGCCCAGTCAGACTAAACTGGTTTGTAGGGGGGGGGGGCATGACTCTTTACTAATGGCAAAGTTTATTCACTTCCAGTTCCAGCATTCTGAGGGTAAAAGTGGATTTGTTACAAGAAGTGTATTTCACTTGTTAACAAACAAAGCCAAGTTCTTGATTATAAATTAAAATCTTCTTATATAGGGAAAATTAACGATAAAAAAATCTTTAAAAGAAAAGAAAGAAAAAAAAATCAAGTTTTAACTTCAAAAATTACAACTTAAAAGGCCTATTAATAAATAAATTTTCCCCAAATAAATAAAATACAAATTTCTAAAAAAATATTCTATTGTTTTATAGATTTTACAATAAAACCAGTTTCAATGCATATTGAATATAAAGCAATATCACAGTGGGCTGCCACACAATTAATTGACAAGATGACATTATAATAACCCTACCAGTGTCTGGGTATTTTTTTTTTTAATTTAAATTTTACTTGCAGTGCTATTGACCACCTTAATTTTAACTTTTACTTGCAGTGCTATTGACCACGTTAACATAGAGAATCACAAAATAACAATAAAATACAGTAGTCAATCATCGTACACCTGTCAACAACACAGCATCTAGATCTAATCGATATCACATTTTCTCCTGTATCAAAAGCTGTTATTTAATGTTTAAATAACTAAATAATGGCAGGGATATAAATGGATAGACGAGGTTCATTTATAGTTTATAATAGTCTCCCGCTGTCATATATTTTCTCCCAGAGCTTTGATGGCAATATTCATCGACTTCTATGGAGAAAAAAAATCAGTCTTTAACCAACAGGTCTATAGCTAAGTAATCATTTCTGAAGAAATCTGTTTAAAAGAAAACAGGTTCAATGACCTTTATACTTATCAATAAATCATCTTCAAAACTAAGAAACTGTAACAAATTATAGTACAGAATCATAAATTTTGAAACAAGGATTTCGATAGACTGATTTTTTATAAATGTCAAAAAATTTGACCAATAAAAAGGTTCCTTTTTGAGATTATTTTCCTATATGATATATCATATGACACATTCATAAAATCAATATGGTTAAATGGATTCAAGGTCATGTCCCTAGGATTAATCACGATTAAAATGTACATGGGTTATCTAAAACAATTCCATTCATTATCTTATTCCCAAATGAATTAGTATAATGGACTTCACATGATCTTGATTGTTAGTGTATTAATTAATCTTAACCACTCTAAATATCTTAAATGGACATGTCTGTCTATTTTCATATCTATCTGGACAAAACCGTTCATCAATTTAAAGGAAAATTTCATAGCATGTACTAACTGAATTATTATAGCAAACAGTGCATACCATTTTCAAACGGAACATAAGTGCTGGTTTATTATGGTCGGCACTGGTCATATTTTTAGAATTTGCTGCTCCAAGTGAACTTAGGATTGAAGGAAATTATATTTCTGCCAATGTCAAAAGAAACGTAGACACTTCGGAGTCAGACGCTGCCCTCCAACGTGATGCACCACTGATAACACTCTATCAAAAATCTTTGAACATTTAAACAGTATTGAGACTTGATGGTAAAAGGTATTTTTTTGTATTTATGAGAAAATTGTTCGAAAACCTGTTTTTTCGTTGTAACAGACTGATTTCCCATTCGTGTTATAATGTTAAAAGACTTTTGATAAGGGTGTTTACACGGGCTTATCACATTGGGGTGCAAGGTCTGATCCCTAAAGCATCTGTCTATGAAACAAAACATAACATTATTATCATCAGCAAGATAGAGAGAGTACTTAAAGATTCACAGATATATCGCCATAGCATAACCCTAACCATTTCTTACAACTTTTTTAATGAATGCTGTTTTTTTTTATCAAAATTAACTAAACCACCATTTTATAAAATTGATAATGGAATAATGTCATTTGAGCAAGAAACAAATAATTTCTTTCGTTGTATATTGGACTAAAACTAGGAGTCTGAAAAATTGAAAGCTGCAAAAAAAACAAAATAATAGCTGATTAAGAATGAGAGAATCTTTTACATTTAATACAAATTGTTTTTTTTTGTTTCTTTGTAAATGCTAGATTCTTTTGTTTTTCATTACATTTTTTCATAATTACTTCTTTTATCCTATTTAAACACACCTTTCCATTTATTACATTCTAAGAGAATTATAGCAAGAAGAAACAAAACCCCCTCATTCTTTATTGTAGAGATATTAAAACAATAGCTCAGAGATTATTCATATCAGCTTGTTGTGGGCAGAAACAGAAAGCAACTTTACTTGTATATCACAATTGACATTAATGAAGATTGACAGCACATGAAATAGTCAGTGATTACATGTAGCGAGTCATACCCGACCTATCTGATTTACAATCTAACCATCAAATCCCACACGTGTATATATCTGTCAAATGCAACAGTAATCTATTCATGAAAAGTAATAGCTATGCTATTTCTATCAGTATGTAAATACTCCCATTTAAATTTCTACATGATTACTCTTGGGAGAAAATAAAATATGTGTAATACATAAAAACAAAGGATAATTTAGTTCTAAAAGCAATTGCTTTTTGTTTAGATTTTCAGTTGCATTCGAAAATTACATGACTATTTGCAAGTTTTGGTTTCACAGATTAAAAGCTTACTTCATACATGTACTGTCATCACAATAGAACTGACAGCTGCAAAGGTCAAAGGTCAGACATCATCTAAGGTCAAAGGTCAGACATCATCTAAGGTCAAAGGTCAGACATCATCAGGTTAAAGAACAATGTTTAAAATTCATGTCAAAATGAATGAGAAATTAAAGAGAACACAATGCAGACAATAAATCCATCCCAAAATATCAAAGATACAAATATAGAATAGAAGAATTTCTTCAAAAATAATTAAATATTTAATATAAATTATAGTATTTGGCCCCATGTTCACAAAGATTTGAGGATCAAGATCAGGGTCAAAATACATATTTCGTACTTGCACAGATTTAGTATTCAATATAAACATAAACGTGGGCTTGAAATGGCATGCATATGTGAAACACAAATTTTATTATAACTAAACAAGCTATGCATGATTATAAGGTACCGGTAATCAAAATTTTTACGTTGATCCTTAATTTGATCCTTATTTTGATCCAGTTATTATTGTTATTAGTATTGCAATTTTTTACTCCTAAATAATTTTTGTCCCAAACTATGTTTTTTTCTTTGCAAAATCAGCAAGTTTTACATTTTGTAAAAATACCTTATTATTATAACCAAATATGATCATTAATAAGCGACAAAACGCAATGAACATAAATCCAGATCCGGATTTTTTCTTTGTGAACACAGGTATTTAATTCAGAGGCAGTTTATTTCTCTAATGAACAAGGATGAGATTGCTGATACAGCAAAAGGTAAAGAAAGAAAGAGAAACCCAAAGAAAAAAAAGTAAAAATAAGTGTTTATACGTAGTATAATACAGCTGTATGGATTCATTAAATGAGATTTTCAGCTTGTATAGCCATTCAAAGTTGAAACTTGAATAAAATAATCTAAAAGTTGTTGTCCTATATTAATGAAAATATAAATATGAGAAAAGAATTTCCTCCACCAATTACGATAATAAATAAAAGAAAGTAATGGCAAAACTTTGCAATAATCAAAGTCATTCAGGATTCAGTGTCAAATTTCAATATGTCCAAAGTCCAATTATGAAGGCGTCAGCTCAGTAAATGAAGATGTTGCCACCATTGTGGTATATATATGGGATAAAATACATTAACCCCTATCCCACCCATCCCTCTAATTACAACCAAATTCCAATCAAAATGAAATCAATCAAATCAAGGAATTATATAAAGTAACACAAACAATAGCACTAAGAAAAACATTTTTTTTTTACATTTCAATATTGTTGCAAAAACATTACCATAATTATTAAACCAAATTATTTTTTAAAAATTTGATCTCATTCTTAAGATACATTGTATTATCCAAAATAAGAGCCCTTCTTTATTATCTTGTTCTAATTCTTAAGATATTTTCTACTTTAGTGCCTTTATCAAAAACAAACATGTAATGCAACATTTCGTTAGATAAAAATATTTATACTTGGAGAAAAAAGGCATTACAAAGAAGTATCACACATTTCTATATCTATGAACGTAAATACACATAATACTTGAAGAAAACAATTATCAATAAATATGCAAAAAACTGAATATTATCTATCATAATATAACATTATCATTATGAATTATCAGCTCTCATGAAAAATCATTTTTACATGTTTTTAGTGTGTCCATTTGGGCACATCTTTTTTAACACAAAGACTTTTTTTTTTCATTACTGGAATCAGAGCAAAGAGGATACAAAATATGAAACAAAGATTCAAAATGACAGGAAATTACACAAAACTTGTTTTTCTGCTAATGTTACAATAATTTTGTGAGGAAAAAAATACAACAGGTCATAATTCTTTCAAAAAAGATCAAATAGAAACCAAACAACAATATGCACCAGGAAACTTTATTTGATAACAATCATTTGGTTAAAGTTTGGTTGAAATCCCATTATAAATGTATGGGGGAGTTGCACATGGAAGAGTTTGTTTGTGCCCAGCCACTCAATCATCAATATTTTACAATCTAATATCTGGAGAGTTCCATTATCAGAAAATAAATCTAAAACAAAAATGGTTAAAAATTGAGGGATTCCATAGTAAATGACTGCGGTCTGATGATGTCATGCCAAAATGGTTCATGACTGGCTTTTGTCTTTTTTATTTCCTGGTTTTCTATAGTATAATACATTGAGCATATACAAAGTTTTTTGTGTTTTTCTTTTATTGTGCTTTGTTTAACATATATCTTTTTTTTTCCATATGTAGAAAATGATGTTTCTATATATATAATTATTTAAAAAAAAATCTATCTTAATCAATGACATGGGATGTTTTTCTATTTGTAGAAATAGAAATTTCTATATATAATTATGGGAAAAAAAAGTATATAAATCAATGACAAGGGAGAACAACACTTGTTTACATTCTTATTTCTCATTGTGGAATTTCATCACCAGCCAGAAAAAGGCTTATCATGTACAAATCAAATAGATGAGTAATTAACATGCATAAGAGAAAACATGGGGGAGAAAACATGGAAATCATTGTTACAGAAACAAAGACAGAGATGTACAGAATAATAATTCCTGGTACCATGTCTAGATACCTGTCCAATCAACACATCAATCATACCTATCACAGATACAGGGAACCAGTTTTGTCATTTACTGTGGAAACACTATGTTCTATAAACAACCTACCTAACATGACTCATAATGCTCTTTCTCAAAGAAAACAAAAACAATTTTACCAGTATTTCTTTGTATAAATTGCCCACCATTACAGGATTTTTCCGAACTATTTCGGGAAAAGACCCCTGGCATGAATTGGTAAAAAAACATACTTTTCAGCATTTTGAGAAATTTGGAAAATTATAATAAGTTGAAAAAATGCGTTATACATGTTTTTTTATGGTTAATAACACATGTATGATCATTTAAGCTGTAATTTCTTTTCAGAAACAAGTCAAAACAGTTCAATTTTTCTCAGAAGTTAAAACAGTTTTCTGTTGGGGATTATTGAGTTATCTAAACTGAGAAAAAAAAGCGTTATTTTCAAGTCTTTTGGATTGGGAACAGGTCCTAATATCAGTCCAAGGTAATATGGTGAAAATGCCCTGAACCACCTTTAATTAATCAATGTAAATCAAACAGCAAGTATATTGTTTATAAAACTGAATACAAAACTGAATTTCTCATATTATATGTTTCAAGAGCCAAAATGACTACAATCAAAATAAACAAGAGCTGTCCGTAAGACAGCGCGCTCGACTTTTTTATTGCTTGCCAATAAAAAAAGTTTTTGCAGTAAAAGGCAATACAAGAATCTCTGTATTTTTAAAGTGAACAATGGCCATGAGCATTAAGATATTTAGTGAAGAATTATTAACCAAGATTCTAAGTCGATAAAAGGCCTTAATTTTTAAAACAAATCCTTGACAGAGTTACCTTCTCTTGCGTACAGATGGGGGTAATGATGTGAAATAGCATTAAAAGTTTCAAAGCAATATCTCAAAGGGTTAAGGCAATAAGTGGATTTTACCCATATTCAATGTATTTTCTAAGTCAAAAAGGGGCATAATTCTGTCAAAAACCTTGACAGAGTTATGTCCTCTTGTCTGTTGATGAAGGTCTTGATGGTAAACAAGTATGGTCAGTTTCAAAGCAATACCTCCAATGGTTATGAAATAAAGTGAGGTGGTACAAAAAACTTAACCAAGCTCAATACACTTTCTAAGTCAAAAAAGGGCCATAATTCTGTCAAAAACCTTGACAGAGTTATGTACTCTTGTCTGTAGATGGAGGTTATGATGGTGAACAAGTATGGTAAGTTTCAAAGCCATACTTGTAATACTTCTGAAATAAAGTGGGGTGGTACGAAAAACTTAACCAAGGTGTGACGCCAACGCCGACGCCGACGCCGGGGCGAGTAGGATAGCTCCCCTTTTCATAGAAAAGTCGAGCTAAAAAATCAATAATTCCAAGAAACTAATGTTTATTTGACCTGTTTTACAGGAGTGCCAATATTTAGATAGAAAAATTAATGTAAAAAAACTATGTAAATAAGACTGACTTAAAGCTTTATTACTACACTGTATAATGTAGTTGACAAGCACTCTAAGAATCCAATTAACAGTATTCCATTTAAGTCGAGATTACGATCAAACGTTAAGAACTTTCTTAGAACCCAATTATCAGTATTCCGATATATTCAAGTTAGGAATTTCCTAAGAATATAATGATGAGACTGATAATGATTAGTCTGCTATTAATATCAAAGTTAAAGGTCCATTATGCCTCATAAATGGTATCATTTTTATTTCTCAAAAACTTTATCTTTGGTATATTTTTTTCTCATTATCAGAATTTCATCTAATAGTAGGGAACTTTCTTGGATATTTCTCATGAGTATTCTATTAAATCAACAAAAAGAGTTTTGACCACAATAGAAATGCATACAATATAAATGAAATTCTTTTTTCATCGGGCTAAACCAATCAGTCATATAATTGTCGCCATGCAGGGGTTTCGTTAACTTGCATTGAAGAGAATTTTTTCAAAATTTATTATTTGATTAAAATGATTCTAACAGTATGGGCAGATATACTTCATTGCCAGTGATGGAATGACCTTAAAAAATTTATCACAAAGTTAAAATACATGTATATGCTAGCAATTACAAGCCTCAAACATAACTTATAATAGTAAGAAATTCATTTTTTTGTGAGAAAGAAATTTTTTTTATAAGTAATCTTGAAAGCAACCCAGACATTTCACCTAGAAGCAAAAACTTTTGTAGGTTACATGAAAACAGTTTTTCGCCTATCTTTCAAACTTTTCTCATTGGTCCAGCAATCTACAAACTGCTATGAGTCGAGGAGCTGTTGCATATTGGAAATAAGATTTTTCAAACCATATAGGTAGTTATCGTCTTGTTCCTCAACATTAAACACGTGCGTGAAATCTATCATACGCACTTCCGCCAGGATTGCATTATGGTTATTGACTCCGGGATTTCCTGACGTAGACTGTGTATCCACAGATATGTTACTAACTGAGGCCGTTAGCGATGAGTTGTCTGTTCTACTTGATGAAGCTGTATCCATTTCGGACAATACTGTTTCGGACGAGGTTAGGTCTGTGTTTTCAGTTCCACGCGAGGATGCATTATCTGACTGGTCGGTCGAGTCTGTCTGCTCGGAGTCGGCCATACTACACATACAGTCTCCTGTGTGACACTGATTGCACGGAGTGTAATAATCATTTTGTTGAGTATCACCTTCATAAATCATTAACAATGAGCTAGCATAGAATGAGAATCGTCTCTGAGTTTCGAACCACTTCTCGATTTCTTTTAATTTTTCAATTAAAACTTTAATAGCGTCTTTTCTGAGTCCATGCTTTATACTGAAGTAGGTTCCAAGTCCTGAAAAAAATAAACAAGCCTTAATCAAAGTATGGAAAAAGGTCCTTCAATGATTTATATAGAATTTTTAAAAATAATTTAACTGCAAAGATGTCATTGAATGTTTTCAGTCCATTTTAAATTAGATGTAGTCATTTTTAGTTTTCTCACATAAACAAAGTGTTTTGTAAGTTTTGAGGTGGCCCAACATGCATTTTTGCCTACATCAGCCTCCTAGTAATTCTTTTAATTCCTTTTACTACAGTACTTTACTATAAATTTCTTATGCAAAAAATTCATATGTTGTTTTTTTTAACAAACACTTAATCATATACTTGAACTAATCATTATATTGTCAAGTACATTGTTCTCAGAAATAAACTCTGGTTTACCTTTTGTTAATAGTTCATTCTCTCCCAGTTTTCTACAGAAAAACTTGTCATAAAATTTGATTCTCTGTTCCACTGGGTCATATGTCTGAAAAATATAAAGTTACTCATTTTAATATACATGTTTAGTCTGCGATATTAAAATCCTTGAAAGTAGCCCATTCCAACACGTGAACCAATGTGATTAGTCTCTAAGCTTAGCCATCAGTATTTGCTTGTATATCCGGAATGCCGTAATGCAGAAACTTGGTTATTATACAGGAATTGTGCAACAGTAAAGCCGAATCTGTGAAATATAAGGCCGAAGGGAGCAAGTAAACAGACCAATATAGCGTCACTTTAATGCAGAAATGGGTTAACTCATATTAATTTATATAAGGAGTAAACCCTATACTGTACTAAGGTAACAATATCTAACAGTAAATTTGAAAGAAATGAATACACACATACACCTGCTAAGACATTTTACCCCTAGTTTGTCTCACAAATATTTCCAGAAAAGTGTTAACTTTTCAAGTAAGGCCTAATGCCAGCCTGCATTCGTGCAGTCTGACCAGGCCCTATCTGTTTGGCTTATCTTCTACATAAAATTATATAATTTTATCACAGGCTTTTCATTTCTACAGTAATGATAAATATATTAAATGTCCATGTTCATACTGTGTGGGTGAACTAAAAGTGAATAATTTGACTGTTTACAATATTTATGCTGATGTATAAAAAAGATCAAAAACTTGATAATCTACTTCAAGTCCATTGTTTTTATAAATATTCTTGTTTGTATGTTATAGATTAAATACCCTTTTCTATAAGTGTTGTCAATATAAGGAAAGGTTTACGAATTTAAACACTAAATGAGCCGCGTCATGACAAAACCAACATAATGGGTTTGTGACCAGCATGGATCCAGACCATCCTGCGCATCCGCGTAGTCTGATCAGGATCCATGCTGTTCACTTACAAACCCTATAGCAAATATAGAAACGGATAGCGAACAGCATGGATCCTGATCAGACTGCGTGGATGCCCAAGCTGGTCTGGATCCATGCTGGTCACAAAAACGTACTATGTTGGTTTTGTCATGACACGGCTCAAATATGTTACAGGACAAAATTAGAAAAACCATATGTTTTCTGGAAGAAAAGAAACAAAAATTTCTTTTGCTTAGTAACTATTCAAAGCTTCCCCTAAACATAGAACATATACCGTACAAGTAAATTTATGGCACAATATAGTTCATATTTTCTAGTAATGTTAAAATGCTTTTCTTTATCAAGAGACTATACCATTAGTCCATGATAATCACTTTGACATTTCACTGATGTATTTTTTCTTTTAATAAATGTGAAACATTTACTTTTGTTCAACTTATTGGCTTGATATTGAATTCATATTATATTCATGATTGAACAACCTCGATCTCTATTTTACACATTGCGATGAAACACTGCATTTTTAATTTTTAATTTGATCATTTTCCTTTTAATCAGCTTATTAAACATCCAAAGCCATCTGTAAAAAAATAATCCTCCATTTACATCACATCCGCTACAAGAGGTAATTCTTCCGTAACGCAAATCGCTAAATTGAAAGCATCTATTGAAATCCTTTATGCTTTGAATGGACCGTTTCAAATTAAAAGCTCAGCAAATCCATTATAAACAAGAGCTGTCAGTAGGACAGAGTGCTTGACTTCTCAGTACTTTATAGTGGATAATGTTAAAAAAAATCGTAATTCTATCAAAATTGATGTTAGAGTTATAGGCCTTGGATAGTGACTTGGATGAATGCATTTAAATAAGTACTTGTGCACCTGATGCCTGGGTGAATACAATAGCTCTCTCAATTCCTCCAATAGTTGAGCTAAAAATAAACTTTTAAGAATTTCATAAAAAAAATAATGTCTTTTCTATAAATGCCGTATGCTCACCAGTATTGTAAAAGCTACTGTACACAAGCTTGTGCAAGTGTGCGAAAGTATACAGCTTGACCAGACTTTATACTACGATAACACAGCTGTTTAAAATTTAGTATTTTGAATACCTAACAACAGGCAATTCCCAATTCAATATTGGGTGGGTGTAGTGCCTAAATGGTATGACCTCTGTGAACTAAATGAAGAGAATATGGTACTTTAAATTTTGTCTTTGATACGACAAAATGAAAAATAGAGGTACATGTATAAATGTTTTAAGATTCAATCCTAGCTTAGTATAAATCAATACACCAATTAAAATATCAAAGTCTTCAATCAACTCACAATTTAAAAAGCAGAATACGGCATTGTGATGCATAGGAAGAAAAAGCTAATTTACCAAAGTGATAAATTTACTATTCTAACACGCTTCACAATATTCCCCTATCAAACAAATAAGGCAATCAGGTGTAAAATTACACAATATATGCAAAGCATAAAAAAGGAATGCTTACATTTCATATGATGCCAGAAATTATGTCAAATAACCAATTGACGGCATGAAAATTACTTCCAAACTCAATATAGTTCAACATATTTCTATTAATTCTCTTTTTATCATCATATTACAATGGAAAAAAATATTAATTTTTCTTGCATTATAATACAATAATGCACAATTTATCGGTCAAATGCTTTGTAACTTATCATTCAGGCCTATCAGCCTTCATTATATTCCTACGCATGTGAAATCGAAGCCTGCATTATTTTACAACAATGCAATTAAAATTGATATCTATTTCCTAAGTATACAAAAACTCCTTCACTTGTAAATGTGACGTAATTTGAATAATTAAATTTTAAAGAATAAAATCCCCTACTCATTCTGAAGTAGATTCTATTTTCTGTAGAGTGATTTAATCATTGATAAAGCACTGTCATGTCTCTTTGTGTGGACTGTTTTGCAGTTAAGCTTCATTTTTTTTTTAAATCAAAAAAGTAAATAAATTATCATTAAATATTACATAGCAAATAAATCATATCTCTTAACGAGTTGAAGTTATTGTTTATTACCTCATCTAATATACTATAAAATATTAATTTAAAAGTCTGTGCATGAATCAAAGTCCTCTTTGATATATTAGCAGATTTATTGACATCTTGTATGTTTGTACAATCAAGTGTAATTGTGTTAAAACTTGGAGAATATTGAATATTTGAACCATTTATGAGTTAACCTGTATGGGAGAACCAAAGGCCTTTGAGCCCATGGTCCCTGGGGTCTTAACCATTAAAGAACTCAAGGTCCTTCAGCAAATGATCCCTGGGGTTAGTGGATAGCTTCTTAACCATTAGAACACCAAAGTGGCCTTTGAGCCCATGATCCCTGGGGTGAGTGGATGGCTTCTTACCCATTAGAGAACCAAAGTGGCCCTTGAGCCTATGATCCCCGGGGTGAGTGGATGGCTTCTTATCCATAAGAGAACCAAAGTGGCCCTTGAGCCTATGATCCCTGGGATGAGTGGATGGTTCACCAAAGTGGCCCTTGAGCCCATGGTCCATGGGATGAGTGGATGGTTTCTTAACCATTAAAACACCAAAGTGGCCCTTGAGCCCATGATCCCTGGGCTGAGTGGATGGTTTCTTAACCATTAGAACACCGAAGTGGCCATTGAGCCCATGATCCCTGAGCTGAGTGGATGGTTTCTTAACCATTAGAACACCAAAGTGGCCCTTGAGCCCATGATCCCTGGGGTAAGTGGATGGCTTCTTACCCATTAGAGAACCAAAGTGGCCCTTGATGCCCATGGTCCCTGAGGTAAGGGGATGGCTTCTTATCCACTAGAAAACCAAAGTTGCCCTTGAGCCCATGGTCCCTAATGTGTGTCAATGGCTTCTTAACCTTTAGACAACCAAAGTGCCCCTTGAACCCATGGTCCCTGGGGTGAGTGCATTAAAGAACCAAAGTAGTGAGAGCCACTAACAGTAACTGTTCAGTTCTCTGAAGTTTGATCAAAATCTACCCTATCATAGTAGAAGATGACAAAACACAACAGATTACATTAGTTCAACATCATGCTATCACAAAAGTTCACCTCACAGCACCACAATCTCTGTTCAGGTGAGCTAAAATAGTCATATTTCTCTTCAAATAGCAGTAATATTAGCTATATCATAATCTAACTAACTATGTATCAAATGAAAGACACGCCTGAACTATATCATCAGATTAAGATTGAGTTTCGTTATATCAATAACAGTTTCATATACCTGCATTCCTGTGAATTGGAAGCCAAACTTTTCTACATGTGGGAACTTTGTCATCTCTTTAGCGATCTTAGCAGGTCCAGCCTCCGGATCGTAAGTTTTCTTCCCCATTTTAATATCAACAACACATGGTTTCTTGAACTTTCTAACTAGATTCTCCAGCTTCAGGTATGTCACTGTAAAGAAGACAATGTGTATATACAAAAGAATTAAAATGTGCATGTTTAGTATATCAAATTCATGAGTCCTAACCAATAACTTTAAGGTCTGGGATAAGAGTGGCAACAAATTAAATTCACATGGCCAGAAATATACAGAGTATAATTTGGTTAAAACATATTTTATTCATCATATACATATATCCTGATGAAGGTTCGATAGAAGCATAACTGGTAGTAACAAGCAATTATCATAATATTGCAAGCAATCCATAAGTCCCCTACCGGTAAGAGCCCAAGCAACATTCTGAAGGGCCATTGGCCATTCACTTAGGTTCCTATTTTAAGTAAATTTGTTGAAAAATTACCAATTTCTCAAAAAAAGTCTAAGTTCAAAAGGGGCATAATTCTGGAAATAGTCTTGCTAGAGTATTGAACACTCACAAATGTTGAGTGACAATAAGAAACATTTATATGAAGTTTGAAGTAGATACATTCAGAAAAAGAAGTTATTAAAAAAAAACAATGTTTTTTTCATGAAAATTTGAAGTTCAAGGGAGCTAATTCTGATAAATTTTGTGCTAGAGTTGTAAACCTTGTCACATATGATGTGGTTGATGACAAGCAACTTATGTTTAAAGTTTGAAGAAAATACCTTAAGAAATAAAGAACTTAGAGTGAAAAAACTTAAAAACTAGAATCAGAAATCTTGAAATTCAGTCTATTTGTTGCCATAGCAACCAGAATTTTCAACATAGGAAGATAAAAAAATAGGTGCATAATTTCCATACTGCCATCTACCCATATGTCAAGTTTCATAAACATATTTTCAGTACTTTTTGTGTTATCACTGGATCCAGGTTATGTGTAAAATTTGCCATATTTTCAGTCTATTTGTTGCCATAGCAACCAGAATTTTCAACATAGGAAGAAAAGAAAAAGACGTGCATAATCTCCATACTGCTATCTATCCGTATATCAAGTTTCATAAAAATATTTTCAGTACTTTTTGCGTTATCGCGGGATCCAGGTTATGTGTAAAATTTGCCATATTTTCAGTCTATTTGTTGCCATAGCAACCAGAATTTTCAACATAGGAAGAAAAGAAAAAGACGTGCATAATCTCCATACTGCCATCTATCCATATATCAAGTTTCATTAAAATATATTTAGTACTTTTTGCGTTATCGCGGGATCCAGTTTTGTGGACGGACGGACTGACGGACGGACGGACAGACGGACGGAGGGTAAACCTAAAGTCCCCTCCGGTAAACCGGTAGGGGACTAATAAATAACAATAAATAAAAATAATGTGTTGTACTTCTCCATTTTCTTCTTATTTTTATTATATACAAGAAAAATTTTATATGACATTTACAATAAATACAAAAGAGAATAAGACTGGAAGCAACCTAACGCTCAATATTTAAGTCTTTACCCAGACAAACCTTATAACCCTTGGTAAAATTGGTAAAAAACATATATATTGGAGAAAAAAACCCAACTAGATCTATGTAATATATATCAAAAGCAAGATTTGAAGGTAAAAAATGTTTTAACAAATTCAATTCATAAAATTCTATTTTAAGCCCTAATATTGAACTTAATCTTGAACTTCAAGCACCAATGAGGAGCTTTGTCAATTTAAAAACAAAAACATACGGTGTTAATTTATCAGATATTATTTCAATCAGTTAATATTGGTACTTAAGTCAATGTTTAAAATTTCTTTGTTCTGATCAAACTGGTATTCCAAACAGAGACTACGGTGACCTTGAGAACAAAGCAATCATATTCAACATTTGATATTATATATATACATTACAGATATTTGACCTGTCACATTATTTATATAGTTTAAGTTTGTACACAAAACATTATATCTTGGTATGTAAGATCAATGCCATTCAAAATGTTACAGGGCATTTTTTTCATAAAGTACATAACTGTCATGTAATAGCGAATTTTCCTAATTTTATCCATAGTAAATCTACAAGTCATAAAATTCCTTTTTTTATTAAAGGTAATAAAAGTCAAGTCATAAAAGGGAATTTCCCTTATTTCATTGAAGGTATATCTACAAGTCATAATAGGGAGTCATAATAGGTAATTTTCCTTATTTTATTGAAGATACCTCTACAAGTCATAATAGGGATTTTTTCCTTATTTAGGGAATTTTCCTTATTTTATTGAAGGTACATCTACAAGTCATAATAGGGAATTTTTTATATTTTATTGAATACACCTCTACAGGTCATAATAGGGAATTTTCCTTATTTTACTGAAGGTACATCTACAAGTCATAATAGGGAATTTTCCTTATTTTATTGAAGGCACATCTACAAGTCATAATAGGGAATTTTCCTTATTTTATTGAAGGTACATCTACAAGTCATAATAGGGAATTTTCCTTATTTTATTGAAGGCACCTCTAGAAGTCATAATAGGGACTTTTCCTTATTTTATTGAAGGTACATCTACAAGTCATAATAGGGAATTTTCTTTATTTTATTGAAGGTACATCGACAAGTCATAATAGGGAATTTTCCTTATTTTATTGAAGGTACATCTACAAGTCATAATAAGGAATTTTCCTTATTTTATTAAAGGCACCTCTACAGGTCATAATAGGGAATTTTCCTTATTTTACTGAAGGTACATATACAAGTCATAATAGGGAATTTTCCTTATTTTATTGAAGGTACATCTACAAGTCATAATAGGGAATTTTTTATATTTTATTGAATACACCTCTACAAGTCATAATAGGGAATTTTCCTTATTTTATTGAAGGTATATCTACAAGTCATAATAGGGAATTTTCCTTATTTTATTAAAGGCACCTCTATAGGTCATAATAGGGAATTTTCCTTATTTTATTGAAGGCACCTCTAGAAGTCATAATAGGGAATTTTCCTTATTTTATTGAAGGTACATCTACAAGTCATAATAAGGAATTTTCTTTATTTTATTGAAGGCACCTCTAGAAGTCATAATAGGGAATTTTCCTTATTTTATTGAAGGTACATCTACAAGTCATAATAGGGAATTTTCCTTATTTTATTGAAGGCACCTCTAGAAGTCATAATAGGGAATTTTCCTTATTTTATTGAAGGTACATCTACAAGTCATAATAGGGAATTTTCCTTATTTTATTGAAGGCACCTCTAGAAGTCATAATAGGGACTTTTCCTTATTTTATTGAAGGTACATCTACAAGTCATAATAGGGAATTTTCTTTATTTTATTGAAGGTACATCGACAAGTCATAATAGGGAATTTTCCTTATTTTATTGAAGGTACATCTACAAGTCATAATAAGGAATTTTCCTTATTTTATTAAAGGCACCTCTATAGGTCATAATAGGGAATTTTCCTTATTTTATTGAAGGTACATCTACAAGTAATAATAGGGAATTTTCCTTATTTTATTGAAGGTACATCTACAAGTCATAATAAGGAATTTTCCTTATTTTATTGAAGGCACCTCTATAGGTCATAATAGGGAATTTTCCTTATTTTATTAAAGGTACCTCTACAAGTAATAATAGGGAATTTTCCTTATTTTATTAAAGGCACCTCTATAGGTCATAATAGGGAATTTTCCTTATTTTATTAAAGGCACCTCTATAGGTCATAATAGGGAATTTTCCTTATTTTATTAAAGGTACCTCTACAAGTAATAATAAGGGAATTTTCCCTATTTCATTGAAAGTACATCTATTTATTTTTTTATCAAAACTAAAATTTCTGTACAAAATTTCTTAACAAAATTTCTTGACTTATGCAAAAAAAATCCCTGTACATAAAGCACAAAATCCTCAGAGCATTATAAAGGCAGCATCAATAAGCCTTTGTCATATATAAAAAGTAAATCTATGATTCAACCCTTTTCAAAGACAATAACATCTTTTAAGAAAAACTTTATTCATTTCTCTGATACATCATACAGCAGTTCATATGATACTTTATATTTTTAAGTCAATAATTCATAATTCTCTCTCACAATTTCAATACACCATTCACCTCTAATGAAGTATATTACTAATCACTTCAGAATAGACCTTAATGTACTGTGCATTGATCTATTTATTATACATTCAATACATTTATGTTCAGATATTGACACTACAGTGCTCAGATATTTCTAAAAGCTTTTTTTTCATAAAGAAGTAGATTATTTCTTTTACTAAACCTAAAATCAGCAACTTGGGGAAAATATCAATAACTTTTATATGGAACTATTGAATAACCTGGTGTAGTTTATTGAAGGTATATTTAATAATTTATATAGAAGCTAAATTGAACTAAATCCTCTTTTATACTATATGACCTTCAACATAATCCAATATTATTATTAAATACTGTATTTCACAAATAATCTGCTTCAACAAAAAGCTGTAAAATGCCAATCTTAGATAGCTTACAATGACATTTGAGCCGCGTCACAACAAAACCAACATAATGGGTTTGCGACCAGCATGAATGTGGACCAGCCTGCGCATACTCGCAGTCTGATCAGGATCCATGCTGTTCGCTATCAGTTTCTCTACTTGTTATAGGGTTTGTAAGCGAACAGCATGGATCCTGATCAGACTGCGCGGATGCGCAGGCTGGTCTGGATCCAAGCTGGTCGCAAACCAATAATGTTGGTTTTGTCATGACACGGCTCATTTATATAATCTATGTTATCAGTATAGAGCTAGGCCAGCCTGTAAATCAGAGCAGCCCAGGGGCTTCTTTTTCATTCTATAGCTGGGGCCTTGCATCCAAGGGGCTTTTTTCATTCTATAGCAGGGGGCTTGCATCCTAGGGGCTTTTTTCATTCTATAGCAGGGGGCTTGCATCCCAGGGGCTTTTTTCATTCTATAGCAGTGGGCTTGCATCCTAAGGGCTTTTTTCATTCTATAGCGGGGCTTGCATCCCAGGGGCTTTTTTTTCATTATATAGCAGTGGGCTTGCATCCAAGGGGCTTTTTTTCATTCTATAGCAGGGGCTGTTTCCCCTCAGAAAAAAAATTAAACCATGCAGTTTTCCTCTCAAATTTAACTGAAATCAATTTTTTTGTCTGCTTTTGCAAAAATACTGTGTTATTTTCCCCCAAATTTTAGGGAAGGGCCCTTTCCCCTACATGTGAAAAAAAGCCCTAAAGCCTGACCAGGCTCTGTACAGTTGCTTGCTGATTTTTTTTATTTTTTTTCCTCTCTTTTAAAATCTCACTTTCTTACAATAAGCACTTCTAAATCTATGGGACAAGTCCATTTTTACTACATGAGGTGGATAACTGACTTGTGATAATGCCAACTATAAGTGTTTTTAAAACATGGGCAATATATAACAAGGTCTTAAACTTTATAGTCATATCTTTAGAACTTGGGCAATATATAACACAGTGGCATCTAGTCAAAAACTGTTGATGTCCCAAAGCCAGATCCTGAGATATTTTTTTGTCTCCCTTCTACAGAAGATATTGCCCATAAACTCAAAATAGCATGTTATATCTCAACAGGAAGTAGAATTAGTTGGACTACGTCTTATCAGAAACAAACAAATACTGTAATTGTTTTTCAATACTGATTTTCAAGGTTATATTAAAATGACAATCTGCTGTAATGTAATCAAATATCAAGGCCATGTGAGACAGATTTACCTAACCGAATTATTTCTTACATAGACACTTGGGGTTATGCAAGTTGTTTTCCTTTTTTTGATTTGCACTTGTATGCATCACGGCTAAATTTAATTTGCAAAACCCTACATTAAAAATTGTTTGCATATTATTACTACCTGGTTTACACGTAATGAAAATTAAACTTGTTTTCCATTATTTTGACACTTAAAAAAACTCACTAAAATATCATAAATTGATTGAAGCATGGGTAAAACAATGTTTTTTTTTAAAGGTTGTGAAATTCTGTTCAAACTTGTTTATGTGTAAGGCACTAGACCATGTCATATCAATATTTTAAACCAATTAAGACTAGTGCTTGCAAAAAAAATTTGTTTAAATTTTCAAAATTCAAGGGAGGAGAAGGGTGGGGGGTCCACAATCGTCTGTGATTACTAATATGGTGAAATGTGTATTACATGATTTACATCCTTTATTTCTCCTAACAATTACAAAATACACACTCCTAATTAATTATCAGTACTCTTAATTGGATGAAAAAAATAACACATGATAAAAAAACGATAAAACAAGTTTTTTATTAATTAAAACCAAACTCGGAACAAAATTAATGGTTCAGCGCAGCAACGACACAAACTTGTTTTCTAATACAGATGACATATGTCAGTATTGCGTCAAATTCCCAATGTTTTCAATTACATTCATCATAATTACCTTGTAACATTACCGTTATAAAATACTTGGAACGACATAGTTTGAGTCATGTTTACAACATAATCAATCATGTGCATGAGATTCATCAGCTTCTTAAGATGACGTGGAGAAAAACAACAACACCTATTTTTGGCGTAAACATTTAGATACATCAGAAGTATGTAATACACAGTATTACTACACCCATGTGCTAATCATGTCATTAATGAACTGTGTTACTTTTAATGCCTTTAACTATAAACAAACTGTAAAATTAATTGCCTGTCCCCCCATATTATGAACGCTGTATGGGGGAACCACTATAAAACATTTTACATTTTAATCATGACTTTTTTATATAGTACATTATTAATCAAGAATTTAGTGAGATGGGGAGGAGACTACATTTTGATCATGAATTTTCTTAATATGGTACATAGTAAACTTTTAATCAAGAATTAGTGAAAAGGGGAAGAAGACTACATTTTGATCATGATTTTTTTTATATGACATATATTTAACAAAAATTTGATGAATGGGAAAGCGAATACTTTATATCAATCTTTCTTAATTGAATAAATAATGACATCCGATCATTTCGTCAATACTGATAAACATTCCATAGTAAATTATCAACATATTTTCTTAAGGTTGATGACATTAACAAATTATTGTACAAATTACAACATTTGTTTTAAGTTACCAAATTGAGAACAAATTGATTGCCTGTATCATATAGTCATGCAAACAATTTTCATATATGAAAACTGGGCTACTATTAAGACAGTTTTTGAGGCGAAAAATAAAAAACATGGAATCCAAAATCAAAATTTTGCACGGAATCTACAAAAATCACTACATCAAACCATAGAAAGCTGCTGTTAAGTTACTACCTCATAATGTATGAGTAAAATTAAGTTTACTTATTACTACATTGGTTTTAAAATAAGACACACCCACTCTAAACGATAACCAAACCTTCTGAAATTTTCAAACAATATTTCCCTGTTCCATTTGTGCAATTTATTTATTCTGACTTTCATTAAAGTGAATTGGACAATAATAGAAGGTCTGTAATTCAATGAATAATTATGTTGCAAGAATTAAGTATCGAACATAACAGCAAAGCATGAATTTAAGAATTATATATGGATGTTTCTGGCAAGTGTGAAAAACATTATCCGATATTACATATATCTATATAGCATGTAATAAAATGTTTTAGAACAAAAAATAAGTATTCATCATATAAATGTTCATTCCAAATCACTTAAAACTTCATCAACATTTGAGCTGCGCCATGACAAAACCAAAATAGTGTGTTTGAAACCAACATAGATCCAGACCATGTGCAGTCTGATCAAGATCCATGCTGCTCGCTTACAAACTCTATTACAAGAAGAGAAACTGATAGCGAACAGCATAGATCCTGATCAGACTGCACAGATGCGCAGGCTGATCTGGTCGCAAAAGCATTATGTTGATTTTGTCATGGTGCGGCTCAAATTTTTTCCGCTAGTATTCATAGTGTACACATACCATCTGGATATTCATCAAATTGAAATGAGCCGTAGAACTGCGGGAGTAGTTGTTGTAGTTGTAATATATCTTTATCAGCACAGTCCTCATCAAATATTTTCCTATAGAAGTCCAGCTCCCTCGTCCCGCGAGGAGGCTTCTGTAGTGCCTTCAATATAGTCCCGTCCTCATGTTCCAATAACCCTGTAAACAAAGATTACTGTGTGAAAATAGTATAAAAAAAAAATATTTTTTATATTTATATATTTACATATTTTATTTCATGAATTTTTACAGATGACGCGAAAGAGCATAATCATATTTTGACATTTTTGGACATTATAACAAACATCATAACATAAATCTTAGAGCGCAATCTTGGTTATAATTCTGTAAATAAAATATATAAAGGGGTAGGTAATTTGTTTCCTTAGTTAAGATAAACACATTTTGCTACTTTAACAGTTTCTGTCTTTTACCAGCTTAAATAAATGCCCTTTCAAAACAAATATTACTTTGCTTTATTTTATGTCTTACAAGCTACAAAAACTCATGCGATTTCCTTTTTAAGAAACACAACAGCCATAAATGGGTATTGTCCATACAAATGGCGCCTAAATGGAACTAGAACTCGGCGAGTCGGATTTGTCGCCATGTCACATTAAAGCTGTTAGTTAGGCATTTTCTTCTTAAACATAGGTCACAGTAAAGCTCAAAATCTGTCAGTTAGGCATTTTATTCTTAATATAGGTTATTTATAAACACTGCTCTTGCAATGTACATGTACCTTAACTTTACTTGCATTTGAACTGATTATAACAATGAGATTTAATCTCAGCCAGATTTTACTAAAGTACTGATGAAAATATATATGGTACTAGTATCTTTCACACTATCTTTCTTGCTACTCCACAATAAGAAGATAGTTCTGGAAACAGTCAGTCTGCTGCCAGTATAAAGTGAGTGGGTGGGGTATCATGTCAATTTGCCAACAGCCGCAAACACACATAGTATTCTAGTGACAAAGCACTAACATGTTGGTCTTTAACAAGTTAAACATTATTTTACATGTTAACACCTTGTGTACATACTCATTAAAAATAATAAATTGAACATATTACAGGAGCTCCAATGAGGTCAAATAATTTGAATAAGTGTTAAATGCTTTTCATTTTGGGGTCATTTTGCACAATGAAAATTATCATTCTGGAAAAACTGGGTGAAATAATGATCTGAAAATTGCACACAAAAATTCAAGACCTACATCAAATGGTACAAAAATCTCAGAAAAAATATCTCCAGTCCCCTCATGTCAATAAATCTCAGTGGAGATTCCTTTAAGTCATAAAGAAGCTTTAGATTGTTTATTTATGCGAGCTGGATCAACAACCATGCAATATGACCAGGCTCTATACTGTTGCTATCTCAATTTTTGTATTGTAATACGGAAATCCCTTGAAATTTGAACAAACTGGTAGAAATTCAAAGCTGGGAAAATCCTTTCCATAAATTCTGCATGTTAAGGGTCAGGTGGGCCATTATGCCTGAAGAAGATACTATCTGAAAATCAGTTCCTGATGAAAATTTGTTGCAGAAGAAAAATTAATAAAGTGTTATGAAGCTTTCCTATAACTGTAAACTAAGACAAACTAGAAATGTGTCATCATGCCACAGATGCCCCCGCATGCAGCCAAAATTTCAGATGTTATCATATTTAGTTCCAAATTTGTTTGCACAAATTATTTTTTTCATTTGCAGTTCAAAGCCCTTAAAACTTTTCAATGTTAACATAAACCATTTTCATACAATGTTCAAAGCACTGAAATTATTCAGTCTTAACCTTTTGAAAATAGCATATTTCATATTTGTAGCCAAAATTATGGCTACATACATTTCCACAAAAGTATGAGTGCTGAAACTGAAAGTTCAAATTTTTTCCAACATTCAAGAAAGATAAGTTTGTCCAAAATCATTGAACCACGACCAAATTCAAACTTTCCACAAAATTTCATATTATTTTCAAAGTGAAAGGGGCATAACTCTGCCAAAAATCATTGAACCATGACCAAATTCGAACTTGACCTGTATTTTCTCAAGACATATCCATATGTCAAATTAGAGTTGAATGTGTTGTACCTTTGGGGAGATAATGAACGGAAACTGAAAATTTCATATTATTTTCAAAGTAAAAGGCGCATAACTCTGCCAAAAATCATCGAACCATGACCAAATTCGAACTTGACCTGTATTTTCTCATGACATATCCATATGTCAAGTTTGAGTTGAATGTGTTGCATCGTTGGGGAGATAATGAACAGAAACTGAAAATTTCATATTATTTTAAAGTAAAAGGGGCATAACTCTGCCAAAAATCATCAAACCATGACCAAATTCAAACTTGACCTGTATTTTTTCATGACATATCCATATGTCAAGTTTGAGTTGAATGTGTTGTATCGTTGGGGAGATAATGAACGGAAACTGAAAATTTCATATTATTTTAAAGTAAAAGGGGCATAACTCTGCCAAAAATCATTGAACCATGACCAAATTCGAACTTGTCCTGTATTTTCTCATGACATATCCATATGTCAATTTGAATTGAATGTGTGCAACCGTTACTAAGATAATTAACGGAAACTGATGATGACGGAATGACAGAATGACGGAAGGACGGAATGACGGAAGGACGTAAGGACGGAACAGGGTAACACTATATCAGTGATTTTTCTCGCTTAATTGGGAAGAGTCCTTAGCCTCTTGATTTTGGGAAAAATTATTGCTAAAATTGCTAATTTGGGAAGAAAAATGCAGGTTTAAGTTCAGATTTTTGGGAAAACTGCATGATTTTAAAGAAAATTTCAATTGGGAAGAGGCCCTTTTTCGGAGTCTGTTATATATGTAGGAAAATCACTGTATATGCCCCGGCCATTACATGGCAGGGGCATAAAAAATTGATCCTTTACAATTATAACAGTCTCTCAATAAGAATTACTATATATTTTGTCATTGCTTTTTGTGAAATGAGCGCATTTTTTGTTAAGAAAAATAATTGTCATGGGTATCTTCATGACTGTAATCAGGACAGCGCCTAGCTATGTTACATTACATTCACTCAGTTATTATTGCCCAAGAGAACAAAAGCCGGCCAATCTTGCACATTAATCTCAATTTTTAAACGTATACAAAATCATTAAAAAATAATTTTTATCTCGATTTCAAATGCTCCAATGAATCTTCTTAATCATTTCAAATAATTTATAACTTTTTTTGTTATCAGTCCTTGAAATGAAAACAGCTTATACAATATGCCAAGGTGAAGGTCCTGTGACGTAAGAACCTTAAATAACCGGGTTTTTTGTTGTTTTTTTACTAAATCAGGCATGCCTAAAATCATTACTATTCAAATGAAATAGATAAATAGATTAAATATGGTAACCGTCTGTCAAAATCAATGGGAAATACAATGATAAAACACATCTTTATACAATAACTACCCCGATAGTATAGAACAAAACGCTAAACACTTTGACAATGAGACAATGACGTCAATGGGCGTTTAACCAGATCTCAGAATAACACTTGTGCTTTACTAAATCAATAAATAAGTTAAACGTTCAATATTGTCCCGACTTTAAAAGTACACAAATACTGTAAAAATTCTTAATCAATATACGCACTATATTTCGTTGACTCGAGTTACAAATGTACCTGTAAACTAATGATATCTATTGAGAATTGTTTTCAGTGCTCATTAGTCTAATTACATTAAACAAACAGGTATCGAAATAGTATACCCAATAGTAACTATGTATAATAACAGAATATTTATGTACATCAGATTTATTTCAGGATCTTTTACATTGATAATCGGTGTTTTGATTTAATTCTACATGGGGGTTTTGTTAAATTTGTCAATGATTTGGGCACCTATACATTACATGACATGACACTATTGTTTGACTTACAATCATTCGACACATCATCTAAATATATAATTAAATATTTTTACAATACATTTTTGTAATTACAGGTCAAATGTCAGTAAATAATACAATTAAGTTAAATCGAATACAATTTAAACAATCTGAGTGCAATGAGGTACAAGGTTTTCATATAAATGAGGAATCATTAATTATGAATTCCTGTAGGATTTTTTCATAGCATTCTAACTTGATAAATCTTGAATTTCTTACTTTAATATTTATATAAATTTCACATATCTTAACCCTGAATTAAGAAATAAATTTCAAATTATACTCCAATAAAACTGTTTTTCGTAAAATTTTTCAATGATTTTAAAGAACCAAAGGAATATAACAATAGCACTTTGCCCCGGTTGAGCTAAAACTACAAACAAACAATTTATTACATACCTAATTTTGACCTGCCTTCATGTTTATGGCCTGCGACCTGGTTGCGGGGAACCGAGGCCCCTTTTGGAAGGTGTGGCTGCTTTTCATCAACCTCATTATAGTCCATACTGCGTCTGAAAATACAGAAACAATACAGTTAAGAGTTTTTAAAATAGACACTATTGAGTGTACAATAAAGAAACATTACTGAGTGTACAATAGAGAAATGTTATTGAGTGTACAATAGAGAAACATTACAGAGTGTACAATAAGGAAACATTATTGAGTTTACAAATGTGAATTTGACTTTACTGGGTGTACAACAGAGAAATTTTACAGAGTGTACAATAGAGAAATGTTACAGAGTGTACAATTGAGAAACACCACTGAGTGTACAATAGAGAAATGTTACTGAGTGCAAATAGAGAAACATAACCAAGTGTACAATTGAGAACCACTACTGAGTGTACAAATAGAGAAACATAACTGAGTGTACAATAGAGAACCACAACTGAGTGTACAAAAAGGAAAGATTATTGAGATTAAAATAGGGAAACATTACTGAGTGTACAATATAGAAATATTACCGAGTGTAGAGTTATAAAACAATAATTTAAAGAATGAAGAAAGACAAAACTATAACACTTTATATCAATCTGATTAAAATCAGCTCCAAAATAACACTATGTTTTAGGATCTGACTACCACCAATAGGTTGTCACCTTCTTGTGATCTCTTAAACAACAAATCATCCGCAAGCTTTCATAATTTTGAAAGCGTTGCGGTTTCTAAATTTAACTGCTAGAAAACCAATACTAAGTAGGCTATTTTTCATGATTTCAAGAACAAACATGGCAAGCAGTTAAACTGGCAAAACAATCTTGCCCATTAAAAATTCAAAAAAGTCTATTATTTCCAGTTAATTTGTTAAAAATTACTTCAAACATTTTTTTCCCAACAAAGATCAACAATTTGTTTTACTTCCATGAACAACATATTTTGATACTTTTGTAAAGGATGGTTTGATTGCATGCCTAAAAACAGCTTTCTCCAGAATCCAAATCGCAACGAAAGCGAAACATTTATGATGGCAATCAGATTTACATGTAAGAAAAAGTAGATCTGAACTTTAGTCAGACTGAGTTTACATTCACTTACACTTGATTGAAATCCATTGAGAACCATTTAATTAAAAAATTGGATAGATTTAACTTCCTCTAAGTAACAAATGAAAAGAACAAAACTCATTTCATACCCTAGCTTTGGTTTCATTACATCAATTGCATTTTTTTGTTAGTACATACAGTTTAACTAGTGCTACATGTACTTTCAGTTGTTTGTATATTATAACATCTCTACCAAAAACACATGTACAAGTATATATTATTTATATATTTGTAACAATATTTACTTTCAAAAGCACAACATTAAAATTTTACTTTAAACCTTAGATTGCTGGCTGTGATTGAACATACCATATGAGCCGTGTCATGACAAAACCAACATAATGGGTTTGCGACCAGCATGGATCCAGACCAGCCTGTGCATCCGCGCAGTCTGCTCAGGATCCATGCTGTTCACTTACCAACTCTATTACAAGTAGAGAAACTGATAGCGAACAGCATGGATCCTGATCAGACTGCGCGGATGCTGGTCGCAAACCCATTATGTTGGTTTTGTCGTGACATGGCTCATATTGATCAAAACAGACTATTAGAACAAGATCAGTTGGTCTGTGCCATCTGATCAGGATTTGCTATGTTTACTATTTAGATAATAAATACTTTTTTCCTTTAAAATCATAAATGGTTTTGTCCAGATGGAAAGATGGGCAAGTCCGTTTAAGATTTTTAGCAGTGTAACTATTAAATAATTGGCATATCATATATTGTAAAAAAAGAATCATTTTACGCAACAATGACCGCCATAAAGTTATCATATAACATCTTCAATAACATACTCAAATTTTGACAGATTTTCTGATGGCAAATAAATAAGGTCATACAAGAAAAGAAGGTCTCTTTTTTTTTTTCTTAACATAATATTAATGCCCATCTCACAATAAAAGTTTCAAATAAACTTTCGACTCTGAAGTTTGCCAAAATGACACAGGGCCAGTTTTAAGTTTCGAACATATTTTCAACAAGACTCGGGCAGCTAAATTGATTGTACTTATTTGCCCAGGTTGTCCCACTACGGACAAGTAAAAATTTTCAAAAAATTATTTATTATCAAAAATATTATCAAAATTTTCAAAAAATTATTTATAATCAAAAATTATCAAATGGACCACTTAAGAAATGCTTTAGATAAAAACGGGCAAGTAAGTCAAAATTTAGATTTTGCCGCCCCCTGCAAGTATGAGGTTTACATGTTTATATCTAGATTCATTTCATTATTTTCCTTTTTCATAAAGAAATTAGACTATCTTTAAAACAAAATATGTAAATTATTTGCCATTGTTACCATCACTGGTTACTATAACATAGTTTCAAGGAAATTTAAGTGCATATGACAAATCAAGTAAAATAAATCATTATAAGAAGTCTTTGTGTTAAAATTACCCAGTTATCTTCAAGGTCAACAATTTTTTCCCTCATCATTAAGTGTTCTTATTTAAGCTTTATTTTAGTTTCCAGGAAAGATTAACATTACAGTGCATTTTTATTTCAAACATAAGCTGCAGCCATATAATGTTAAACTAAATATTGTTAAGGTCTGTACCAATAGTTCTCAACATTTACTTTGTAATAAAAATGGTTAAATGTTTATTTGCAATAAATATATATAAAAATGTCAGTAATATGCCATGTTTTTTCACTGCTGATAACTTCAGTTTTATTTTGCTTATTGTTTCAATGATTTCATAAACAATGTGTCATTTTTTTTATCAACATTTAACATTATGATTTTAGAAGACAATAACTTTCTTTCAGGGAAGCAGCAGATAGGATTCTTCATTGACATGTGTAGGTATCCAAATTTTGACAAAACTTGAAACTGTTTAACATCTAAAAAGACAAACTAAAGCCTCAGCTGAAAATAATGCCCTCCCTTCAAAAAGTATTTATCTTCGTGAAAAGTTGTAAACTTTAATAATGTGGAGATATTTTATCAATACTTTTAACTCATTTTTTTTATATTAATGATCATGCAAATAAAAAACCTCAAATTTATATCATACAAACTTTATATTGTAATATGCTCCACTGAATTGTAACTTGTTACTTTACTTTATCGAGGTTAAAAAAATGAGGCAAGGTAAAAAACTAGAATACTCTGGTTACAAAATGAATTGACTGCATTCCAAATAATTTTGTTTTGTTTTGTTTCATATAACCATTTGAGCGCACCTATAAATATTAGTATGCTGGTACTAAAAACAATAAATTCCAAATACATGTATCATGATATTGTAATTACTAAATTAGCATTAAACTGTTAAAAATTTGAGAAATAACAAAAAAGCATTCTTTAACCACAAACAGTTCAGTGACTTATATTAGTAATAATTACAATTTTTGAACTTCTATTCACAATTAAAGATATATTATGCTCAAATTTGATATTTAAAAATATTGAAAATTGCAACACTTTCTCTTTGTAAAAATAAAATAAACATGTTTTGACTTCACACAAAAATATGTGTTTTTTAACTGGCAGTTTTTTAAAGAAAGGACCAAACTTTACTTAGGTACCAGCTTCCCATACATAGTTTGTACATTTTTTTTATTCAAATTAGACATTTTCAGTAAGAATTTCATAGATTCAATAAATTTCTGCGATAAAAATATTGGACTTAAAAATGAGTACAGTATATCTTTAACCCTTTACCTCATATAGATATGTTTTGACCTTTGATGCCCCCCCCCTTTTAGGCCTCAAAAGGTGAAAAAAATGCCCTATATAGACTTCAAACACTGCTTTTGTTTGAGAAATGTTGATAAAAAAAGTGATCACTTTTTCGACGCCGCCCCCTATCAAAAATGACATCAAGGGGTTGCCAAGAAAATTTTGGACATGTGACAGGCTAAAAATGGCCTCAGGGTGATGGTAGGGTAACGTGTAACCAACTCTGAAAGGCCTTTTACTCTATCTCAATCCATTGAGAAGTTGCAGCACGTTGAAATCAGTTTTGACGGGAAAAAAATCAATGCAAAATAGTGATTTTTGACAATTCTGAGACGTCCCCGGCTCCGTTGCCATGGTAACAGGAAATTTAAGATTGAGCATGCTGTTACAGAGGCTATGGTCCAGTCAACATTTGTGCCAAGTTTCATCAGTACTGAGGCATTTTTCATAGTTTAATACCAGTTTGAACTTGTAACAGAGTAACAAGAGGCTTTTCAATGAAAACGGCCATTTTTTCACAATATGCTCATGAGGTAAAAGGTTAAATATTGCATCTTACTACTTTATATTGGTCATGATGGTCCCTAAAAATAGAAACTAAAAGTTATGACTTATATGTATGAGAATATCATACAGCCAAGTAAAAATAAAACAGCTTAATCAACCTTCACCCTAATTAGTTTGTATGATAAACTTGACCCTGGTTTAAATTTGGAACAGCTATCCTAAATTTAAAGATTTTCACTACCAAAATGCTAAGATTCAGAAGCTATAATTGGCAACAGTCATGTCAAATTGAAAAGAATTTTGAACTAGCATGGATATATATATATATATATATGCATTGCAGCATACATGGTTGTTGCTAGGAGACAGCTGAAGGCTGAAATGAATGTCTAAAGTGCACTTTGAGCCACTTCAAAACTTAGAAAACACCCTTTGATGCATGTGATAAAACCAAAAATCACTGCCTAAAATTTAAAAAAAACATCTCAGAAAAATTTCAAGGACAATCCTTGGCATAGGCAAACCATTATTTATAAATATAGTCTTACTGACCTTGACCCAATAAACCTCAAACCTCACCCTAGACAAATATGTCAGATATTGGTTAATGAATGAAAGTGCTATGAGAACTGAAGGAAAAAGCAGCTACTATAATTACATCCCCTGAAAACAAAAATCAGGCACGGCAGGCAGCCTAAAACATTGTTTATAGGACTATTAAAACTAGAGGTTTTATTGAAGAAAAAAAATGTTTTAAATTCTAATTTCATAGTTCTAAAACTGTAAAAGTGTGGTTATGATAAACCTATATAATACTATGAAAAAAAGCAAAATATTTCTGACCTGAAATTTACCTCCAAAAAATCCTTTCCTTCTTAAGTTTCTTGATTTTAATCTACTTGCCAATTTCCAAAGTAAAATATGTAGTAACTTTCCTTTCTTTGATAAATCCTTTCTACTCTTGTCCTATTTTACTGATTGTTTGTTTAAAGCTTTGTCCTGATAAGCTGTTTGTGCTAAACCCAATTCAAACTTTTTCATTTACATAATATAAAATTTAAAGTTTAAACATGTTACACTTTAATATGACTTTATATCCCTTTCCTTTTATATACCAGTGTGGTGGCGTGTCCTAGTGGTTAACGCATCAGACTAGTAATCTAAGGATTGTTGGCTGCGTGGGTTCAATTCTTGTCAGGGGTAAGCCTTGTTAGTTCCAAGAACAGTGTAGTCAGTGACGTCAGTGCATGAAGTGCCAGACAAAATTATTTGTTGACATTTTAGTACATATTGCCAATTTATTATAAAGCAATGCTTTGATTTAAAATATCAGCAGTTGTAAAAGGTATAATTTTGTATTGTGTATCATAATTGCTAAACTAGTTTGTTGAAATTGATTTTCCACGTGTGTAATTAGATAAAATCTGTATCGAGTGTGCAAAAGGCATTGCATTCCTTGAATTTATTTATAGTATAGAGGGGTACATTTGCCATTATTTTTTTAATTATTTGCTTATATTTTTCAATTGAAAATCATCGTTTAACCCATTACTCCATAGAGATATGTTAATTAGTGCACCATATGCCCATAGATAAGAAGTGATTTTTCTGCACCATTCCAATACTGATAAGCCACACAATAAAGAACACTAAAATAATTACACATATGTACCATTTCATAGGCAATTTTGTTCTTATCTCTTAATTGATCATTTATGTAAAAGACTGTATTTATAGAGCATGAAATTCCCTTTATTTCAGTATAAAAATCAGTTTACTGCTATGTCTGGTTATAATTATATGGAGACCTGAAACTGATCCTTATCTTCTTCTAAATCTATATAGATTATATAGGGAAATAGTCAAAAAGCAGGGGGTCATTGTTTTTACATATTTATTACTAATTATTCAATTAATTATCACACATGTTTTTACTACCTTCTTGTTAAAATATGTCTCCACTAAAAGGTGATGCATTTACTTTGAGTGTCCTCATTTTGGAAATATCTTAATTTTGCCATCATATTAAGAGGCGTCCAGAGGAGCTTGCATGAGGTAATAGATAAAGGCGTCCAGAGGCGCTTCTATGGAGTAATGGCTTAAAGACAAAAAATAACATACGCACTTTCGCCTTCCATATATTTTTGAAAAGTGCCGTACGGCTAGCCAATACAGTGTGTCCTGGCTAGTTGTACGTGACTCACGTATGGCTAGAACTTTTGGCTAGCCGTACGGCCCGTACGGCTGGCCACTTCCTTTTCAATTATTGATAGAATGTCAATCTCCTGATGTTAGATCAAACTCTCAAAAAATTAATACTAAATATATATATATATAATCAGTATGCTAAAACAATAATGCCCGCTTCGATCTATTAATAATCAAATATACTGCATACGACGTTATTATGAGTAACAATTATGTGAAACAATTTATCCGAAAAGAACACATCCGAAAACAAAATAATGTAGTTTTAAACATGTGTCAGCTTCGCATTGATAATATAGGTAACGCCTTTATGTATATTCAGAAATGATTATGTTTTGTGTCATTACCTGAAAATATATATTTGTTTTCTTCAATTTCAATGAAAAAAACTAAAAAATGATTTTTTCTTTTCAGTACATCTGAATCACCAGCTGCGTGGTGTGTCTACAAGCTTCTGAACTATGCAGACTGAATTTCAGCCGAATAACACAATATCATTATCATCGCGGCTGACTGAGGGATACTGAGCCGTGTTATCATATAATAGATATATTTAGTTTTTCTGCAATTTCTACATAAAAATACAAAAAATGAACACTTTATTGTTCTAAAATACTTATTGATCATTTGTTAAAAGCGTTTCATTTATAATCATTTACGTACATAGTGACTAAATACACAATTAAATCACGAGGCTAAACAGTTAAAAAATATACGATATAACTTGAATGTTTCTAATCATGAATTTGCAAATATAAACTAAAATACCTTATTACATTTGTGTAATAAAGATCTGTGTTTTAAAGTAGCAAAATATTCTGGTCCCTTTATGTTAAAGGCCCAATATTTCTCAAAAACCTTTGGTAAATTGTAACAGTTTCCAAATAAATACTCATTTGCCACATAGATGAACTAGCTTTTGCTTCTTTTGCTCTGTTATAAATTGGTATAACTAGTGAATTAGTATTTTGTATGGAAATCAAAATACTACTTTGTTTACAATTTGCTACCTGTATAACCCACTACTTCACGTTCTGCCTATTTTCCTCAGTTGATAACCCACTGACATGCTCTAAATATTATTTAGCATAATCATGTTAGATAATAAAAACACATGGATTTCTTAAAACGGATAACGTCTGTCTGTAATTAAGCCGAACGTTCTATGGTAAAATGTTAATATTTTGGGTCTGCATGCAAAATGCAAACACAAGTTTGCTTATTGCATAACTACACCAAAACTGGGAAGACTGACCTATGGGCCGGGGGAAATCTATTGATCATATCTAAATCATGGTTTATAGAGTTAATTTGGTAATTGTTACAGTACAGTATTAAGGTACGTATAGCAAAGATATAAAAGTGTTGTTTTTTAAGTTCATTGGGTAAACACACATATGAATTGATATATATTCCGAACGGACATCGCATTAACTTTTCAACCGTTTAAGATTTTTTAGTGTAGACTTTATTACTAACCATTGGCATTTTATTGTAAATACGTGGACTTACATATTATCAAATGTAGCTGTCCGAACATTTCGCATAGACCCACGCCAAATCTGTCAAAACTATATTTACTTGAAGATGAGAACCACATTAAATTACAACACCTAGTGTCAATTGTGACTTACAGTTATCACAGTTTAGCTGTCGAGCCGAAAATTGCCGACAAAAATTATGTAATCGCACATGTACTTTGCCTAGCTCATATATGCAGTTTCAAAACGCGCACAAATATCTATTGTCATTAAAGATCATACAGGTGAACCAATTAAAGAGTGACATTTATAGTTCACTGGGTGGTAACATAATTCTCCAGAGAAATTCATTTCTACACCATGGAAAAATATCATATTAGAGTAGCCAAGCGAAAGCGTCAGTTATCACACCCAACCACCGGGGATTACGCCGATGTTTGACTTTTCGTCTTTCGTCATATTCTGCGTGGTTCTGTTTTGGCGCCAAAAAAAGAGGAATATGTGAAATGCTTCCACAGGGCGGGCCCTATACCAGGAGTTTGAAAATCAAAAAGTCCAAGTAACCGTTATTGCCAGGGAAGGGCAAGGAGGTGGTTCCAATATATTGACTGACATAAATCGCGAAAATAATTGAATTGCTGCCTTTCTTGTCTGTTGTGGCAGGTACGTATATACGTACCTGGTTGTGGTTATACTTGAACTAGCATGACAAAAACCAATAGCCTTCGATCTGAAGGTAACACTGTTCTAAAAATAGATTTTACCTTATCACCACTACATCACCTGTACTGACTTTCGGACAAGGGATTAGGGAGTTCACACTATACATGATGTTAATCAGCGTATATTTACTTTGTTTACATGCAATATTTTAAGAAATTGTAGAATGCAAACAAGTTGGAAATGGAATTCAGTGTGAAAAGAAAAGGGACAACTATATTACACACTGTACTTTTGAAAAGTTCAATTTAAACATATGTCACAATCTGCTCTGGCCTCTATATTTGTCAATAAAACGGTTTTTGTCATTCAGGCAGAAAAAAAGTTTGACTCTTTTTGATTGATGAGGCGAAGTTTACAAAATGCACCAGTAATTCTAAATTGGCGATGATTTTAACAACAAATATTTTGTGTGAGACATAAAATAAAAAACAAATGTATTTTATTGTCTATACGTAAACAGTGTATGTTAAATCACGGACCTCAATTGTCAATTCAGTTTAAATATACATGCAAGCATGCATGTACGTATACATTATTTCTGATAAAGTAACTACTAGAATCGGCATTTTTTATTAGGTAAAATAGGAAAAACGCAGAGTTTTGCGTATTCTAAAATTATTAAAGAATTAATTTAAGATATTATAGTCATTAATATAATACTCGTAGCACTTTGGTGGATAGATTCATGACTTCTCCAATCTGCGTATTTTACATATAAACAAAATTTTGTACGGTATATCTGGGACAGAAAGATACTTTTTCATTTTTAGTCCCAATTTCTTAAAATCATACCATATCATATCACCATTTCTAATTTTGATAAACAGTGAAACAAAAACAAATTGCCAAGCGCCGGCATTTTTCTCAAATTGACATGCAGGGAAAGTATTGCCCCGAAAGTTATTTCTTTTTCACCATATCATCTTTTTTTCCTGATGGTTTTAAACCATCTCAATCATGCTTTACGCAAGTTTAACCCCAGGAACATCATTTCCATTGAAAGAAATGTGATTAAAAGTATTGGTAACCATTTCATGTTGTATAATCTACATGTAGATTAACCAGTTTCCTTGTCCGAAAGTTATCGATGTGTGGCTATTTTTAGAACAGGTCTCTTATCAGTGACGTAAACGATGCTTATCTCAGATCGTTCCCTATTCACCCGTTAGGAATTATTGTTAATAACATTTCTGACATTTAAAATCCTATTGATTAATTCATTTTTTTTGGTTCCTTTTTTATTGTTGTTTCATTAATTAATAGCTTAATATAATTCATAAACCCCTGGATTTATGAACGTACGGCCGAAAAAATTTCTTATATTGTCTAACAGTTTCACTGATTTAACAACAGCTTTCAGTTGTTCGATATACACACGTTTTGACAAATGGTTAGTCAGTAAATGAAATATAGGCCTGTGGGTCGGAACGGTTAAGCCTGGATAACATGGGTTTACTATATATTCCATATTTAACCATTACAATAATGAATGTTATTTCAACAGCTTAGTCACTTTTACAATATACAATTCGAATAATGATTATCTGGGTAAGAGCTACTACTAATGTGCAGTGGGCAAAATGGGCAAACGTTATTCGGCTAAATAAAATGAAATACATACATAGTTGCCTGCGTGCAGTGCATGATTTGAATGTAATGACAAAAATAATAACAAACTTGATATTGTATGCAAGAAGCAAAATAAAAAAGGTCTACATAATTAGTGTGGGCAATGATTATCCAATACATGACCTGATAGAGTACGATTGGTAGAAATTAAAGATGCAATAAGCAGAGAGAAATACATAGATGTATGAGATAGGCACACAATCAAATACATGCACATGATTATCATATTTTGATGTGCATAGCAAAAGATACCTGGCAGTGTTTGGTAAAAGAACATAAAAATGTTTCGTCGCACCTGAAGTACTTACTATATTTGACTATATAATCAACTGAGCTGCAACTATAAGGTTACTTTCAACTTTCACACTTTCGTCCCTATTAATGTCAAATGGCGACTCCAAGGTATGCTAGCAGAGGAGGGCCCAGTTTTGCCTTTCATTATTTACGGTACAACCATTATTTTTAATAAAATCAGATAGCTTCGATTCTTATAGGAAACAAATCAACGACACTTGCTGAATTTAAACTAACAGCGTACGTCAGCGTGCGTGTATGGACGAGTAATTCAAAGAAAGAACCTTTTCACTCTTCCGCAAAAGACGGCGAATATTCCAGTTCAACTACTACGGAAGCCCGGTAAAAACACTCCTTATTATGTTATTTAACTATGAAATTCACACACTGATATACATTGACAATCAATTTATCACCAAAGAAATTACGTGGTCCTAATTCAGAATTTTAGGCACGACCTGACCTTGACCTGTCTCTTGCAAGAACATGACATGCCATTTCGGCCATTCAAGTTTGGGTTTTGGGTTTATTTCAGTTCTGAACAAGGATGAATCAAACCTTATCCATTATTCACCGTATCAGCTGAACGTGCCAATGTTTACATTCTGCGTGTCAGGGGAAAGACGTCATTTTGACGTAAATTAGGGAAACTTTACCTGTTTTAACACTTTTCTCAGATGATTTGACCATATGGGAATCAGATAATGTATATAGTAATATGAGTTAATATTTCATATAGTTATGTAATATATATGCATGTCGTTTACATTTCTATTAACAAATACCAATATTTTGGTCGCCTTTGTAAAAAATAAACGTGGTGCTGTCAAATAACGTTTACGTCTGTTGATCGGGTATAATGTATACATGTATATAATATATATAAATGCGATATCGATGTGTAATAAAATTATGTAACATAATATTAATAATCTATTATGATATTAATGTTGTTTTACATACAACACACATAATATATACATGATATTAATGCGTAACACATTTTTATTATTGTGCAACATTAACACATAAAATATAAATAATGCGTAAAATATAACGCATACATGATATTTATGCGTTAAAGATAACACATATACGATATTAATGCGTAAAACCTCCTGGCATTTTGCATAAGATACTCATTATTTCCCCGTTTTTATCAAACAAACGTTGGTCTGTCTGTGGTTTTGTTTTATGAGTAGTAAACACGGACGTACATGTACATTTTAAAAATGTTTTGATTTTCTTAAAGTCACAATCAAGATTTGATATAACATTCACGATTGTTTTGCCAGCTGAAATAGTATACAAGTTTTGTGTGTTTATACAATTCTTGAAAATATCTATGTAAAGATAAACAACATATGATATAAATAATTTTTATATCGCTGTATACATGTAGTAATCTGGTGTCAAATGACTGATGAAACAAGGTAGCCAACTCAGTTGGGTCTGAAACCCATGTACGATCCCTGGGTTAAATGGCAGACACTGCTGCACAGTGTTTAACGACTAAGTCATCGTTGTTTTCAACATTTTATGTTTGATTTGGTTTCTTTTTCATTTCTTTTCTTGGTTTTGTTCAGTGTGTGTGTGTGTTTTTTTTATTACATTACCTTTTTTATGAGTAGGCCTATACATGGAACAGTATTATACTACATACATGTATTACAACCTACTATTAATTTATGTAAACCAGTTGACCGATTTTTTATCTTTGGATTTTTTTATATCTTTTTTTCCGATTTTTTTAATCTTTTTTTTTATTTACCTTTCAATTCTATAAACACTTTTTTTAATCAACTGTGAAATAGAAATAAGAGAAGTTCATATATCAGAGTTATTATTATTAAGATACTCGGGATTGTGAGTTATATACAACGAATTTGAAATTCTAAACCTGACATTAGAATGTATTATTAGTTCATTATAACTGAACATAATACCTATGAAATACCGACGAAAAACTAGCCCATTTCGACAGTAAATAAATATTTGAATAAGAAATAGAGTCAAAGGTCAATGAAGCTTGTTAAACTGTAACTATAACGTAGCCTGTCAAATTGCTCACAAGTTAACATTCTATATATACACAAGTTATATTATATATTTTTCACACAAAAAAAAATCACCTAACTGTAACATTTTTCTTTCTTTTTTAGAAACATATATGATCTATATCTATTTTATAAAGGGTACAATATCAATATGTTACTCAAAGCAAACTTTTTATCGGTAAAAGTTATTAACAACTACTGTATAATATAATTACTTAACCAGTATATAAAGATATTTTAAATTGTAATACAATTTATATTATAATATTTCAAAATACATATAAGTAGTATTATGCAAGTCGTGACATGTGCTAGTATTTCTTAAAGAAAATCCAATAAATTCTTACTTTCCACATAGTCGGAGACATGCTTCCATAAAAAGATCAACATACACTCCTGGAGGCATATCCCCCGCTCCGAGAAAATAAGAATTCCCTTCTACGGAAATTCCGCTCATTTATATATATCCATTTTTAATCATTACTATCCATGTTTTATCCATTCTGAAAGGGAAAAAAATAAACATGTATACACTTTATTCCACATATATAGTGATTTACTCCACTTCTATTTATTTGTCACACCTCAGCCGGTGTACAGGTAAAAATATATCCTGATCAATTGGTCCCGAACAACAGGTAGCGGCACTAACATATTAGCGTTCTTGATTATTGGATAAAAATTCCTTTAGAATATCCTGGCATTATCGGGTATCTGTCACTAGAAATATATTCCTTACAAATTTGGTTTTGTATTGGATTTATAGAAATGCATCACAAGCGCGGCCGCTCTTTATATGTTTATATACAGTTTAGTTATTATTAATGTTAACTAGTATGTATACATGTACTAAATCATTCATGAATAAAAAAATAAATGACACATCATATTATATTATTAAACGAGTTTAAACAATGACTTCAACAACAAATACCGAACATCAAGTGCGTAACGTCTGCTGTTTTGAAATATTAAACTTTCACACATTAAAACAAATCATTGTTCGGTTCAAAGGTCATTTAACGCGGCTCAGTTCGACATTACTTTAAATGCCGTGTACATTTTGTTCGAACGATTTTTAAGCACATAACAACATAATATTTACTGATATAACCAAGTATATACATGTACAGGTATATCAAATGAAGTTAATTTCATAAATCAATGTTTGTATTGAATTCACTACGTCACAAATACAACGACTTTAGAAAATAAATCTTAATTTAGGGAAATCTCGAATAAGATCAATATAAAAAGCATATTACGGAAACCATATATTTCAAGAGCTTAAGATTATCAAGATTTAAAGGCCATTTACTTCTTTAACAGTCTTTTTTTTACCTATATTTAAACGCTAGGTTTACAAATCTGATTTATGTTAGAGTATTAATATATTGTAAGAATAATTTCAAATACTAAACGGCACGTCTTTAGATAAGAAACATCAGTTAAACGCTGAATTTGGGAAAATCATGATTTGGTCTCTTAATCTTTGACCTTAAGAATTAAGATAAAACTTTTTATCTGCAAAATACAATACAAGTTTTATCATGATATCGTTTTTTTTCCCCACATACCTTTTAAAGTCGGATTTCAAAATATCTAAACGAGGAAAAATGCAACAAAGACGGAACACAATATACAAAAAAAAAGAAAAACAAAACAAAACAAAAAACTTACATGTAGGGATGTATATTATAATATACGTTCCTGAATTGCCCGTCATCGTTTATAAATACCCTCTACGTTTTTAATTTTTAAGCACTTATATTTACAGATGTCCCCTTTTTCGTCTGCTTGTGTGCCGTCATTACCATGTTCAAGGAAATCCTTGTTCCCTGTATTAGGGTTATTTATAAGTTATCTAATTCATTATTACAACTTTTTTTATTTAATAAGTTATGCTGTTAGAGGTGGGGGGTGCTGTTGGAGGTGTGTGGGGGATGGGGAGTTAAGTTATTTCTAATATTCGAATTTTTATAGGTCGTTTGGTACGCTTTAAATTCCGGTATTTAAAGTGGTCTGTGTGACAAAATTGGGACCGATAGTGTTGTTATTTTATTGTTTATATTTTAGTTGTATTAAAAGGGGTTAATGGGAACAGTGACAAACAGTATTTTATACATGTACTTGTGCTTAAGGACCGAGTAGAATTATCTATAATTCCATGTACTTACGATTATTTAGATATTGTACATTATAGGGAAAGCAATTTCAAATATTCGAGTATATTCGGGGGGGGGGGGGTGGGGGGTAGGGTATTTTGACAAAAAATAACTTCAGACATTACACTTACATTGCAGGCTAAGTTGCACGTAGGAGCAGTCATTCTTGCTTTTTGAGCTCTACGGGGGACGGGGATAGTAATTTCGGATTTTTAACTAAAATTTGTGTTGTGAAGGGCAATTTAAGCATTTCCGTGAAGTTCTTAGGCAGTGATTTCGTTTTTTAGCTGCGTCATGCGATTTGTAATTCAAAGTTTCTAGTTGTGTTGGACAAGGGTGTTAATTCTAGTATACAAATTGTGCTGTAGACATGTTTTTTCTACGTTATTTATCAGTGACTGCAGGGTCTTTCAAATATTTGAAAGACCCTGGTGACTGTAAGAAAGACAATAATTTCTTGGTGGGGACATCAATTCATTTCATAAATATATCCTAACATTTGTATCTTTATAATGAGCTCTCACTAACTCCCTGCGATTTTTAACCTTGTACATGTATTGTAATTATATATTATCAGTTTTTTTAGCTTGGGTTTTTTTGTTCCTTTTCTTAATATATAGTAAAGCATTAAAATATAAGTTTGCTTTTTAACTTAAAAATATTAATAAACATGTACACTTAAAAGGGCATATCAGTTCTATCAGAAATTTTCATCCATAGTTATTCATGTATAATCATATTGTCATGTAGATTTTATACATCATATACCTACCTGGGGAAGGCACATTTTTCTATAAAGATATAAATAAACAAATCACATTTTACTAGTTTTTGTGTGTGTATTTATCCAGTCAGAAAAAAAAATCATTACAATTTACACAAAACATGAATACACTGACACTACAGTAGTAAAAAAGGTTAATTTCTTTTTTTGATCTTTTAATAAATTATATATGCATAATACTATAAAGATACACAAAAATTAAATACATAAACATTCATTCAAAACAGACAGACACACACACAGACGAACAGACAAAATGTTAAATCAGGAGTATACAAAATAAAGAACACATAAGAAAGCACTACAAAAATCTACATCATCATTTTCATAATATATGAAAACACACACAGACGAACAGACAAAATGTTAAATCAGGAGAGTATAGAAAGTTAAAGAACACATAAAGAAAGCACTACAAAAATCTACATCATCATTTTCATAATATATTCTTATTGTCCATCATACTTAGTTCTAAGTTAAACCCACATACTCTTTAAAACATATTGTTTAATGTTGTTACTATTGTAAACTGATTGTGGTAAAATAAAAGTTGTTGTTGTTGTTGTAACAATACTTGAAAACATGTACATGTATTGTTGTTTTTTTATGAAAAAATACATTTGACATGTTTTTTTAATTGTTAACATTTTCAGAAAATTCAATTATTCACAAATAAGGAAGTTTTATGTCTAAAAACTATTCATTGATCATTTTCTTAATGATAGAAAATAAGGAACTTAAAAAAGCTCACTGTTTATAAATGATAAAATGAAAAAAATGAAAAAAAAATAAGAAATTGCAATTTCCATGTGCAGAAAAGTTTAAATTTGTATTTTTTTCCTTGTCACATATAGATCTATTATTTAATAATTATTATAGTCTAAAATTATTTATTAAGTATAAGTTTTCAATCACAATGATTTTTCCCCCATCTAAATTTCTGTCAAATATACACTAATTCGTACAAAAATTTCACAATTGACAACACTTTAAATGAATGCACAAGTACATGCTGGAAGTTAACTCATAATATGTACATACACACTCTTTTTAATATAGAAAGCATATCCAACATAATATAAATATATAAGCATACAATGTATACCAGTATACAGTACATCAAGTGAAACAAAAATATTCTTTTTTAATTTTTCATAGTCAGCCGTATATATAAAAATATCTAAATTCAAATGTCTTCACAATTTATTTCACTTTTGAAAAAAATAAATGCCTTATCAGTTTCAACAATCTCATTTAGAAGGGAAAAAAAACATTACAAAGATCTTTTTGTTACCAATTTTTGTATTATTTTGGTAGGGTTTTGCCTTGCTAAATTTGTATAATGGACTTGTCCAGCTTTGAATTTGGAATGGTCCATTATTAATTTAAGGGTTTTTGATATGAAAATGTTAAAATTCAACAGCTTACATGCCTCACAGATTTTTAGACAGGCCTAACTATACACTAGTGGCACAGGTAGATTATTATTGTCACTTATTATTGTCACTAACACTAAAAAGGTTAAGCATTTAAACTTGAACACACTTGGTGGTGTATTTATTTCTTCAAATAATATAAATTGATAAAAAAAAAAACATATTATCTTTAGATTGAAAGTGAACACATTTCCAAAAGAATACATTCAAGTTTAACTTCAAACTTGAAGACAGTCTGCTTGAGTGTGAGTCATTGTCATTTAAACTACTTGAACACAAAATGGGGAACACAATGTCTGAACACATTAGAGAGTGTATATCTACATATCAAACCTGAACACATTTGTTAGAATATATCTATATAAAAATAATTTAGAGTTTTATTTTTTATGTACATCAAAATTGAACACATTACATAAAGAGTACATTTTAACACCAATTATTAACATCTTTGATGTGAGAAACATTGTTCAATTTTTTTTTCTTCTAAAAATTGTGAAAATCAATTTGAAACTCAAAACACTATTCAAATATCAAAGTTGAACACATCTGGTTTAAAAATCAAAAGGCACACTTCAACACTAAGTTAAGTATGAACACATTTGGGAAAGTGTAGATTTCAACAGACAATATTGTAAATAATGTACATGAAATATTACACAATATAGTTTTTTAAACACTTCTTGAGTCGTGTCTATTATGAAAACATTTAAGTGTAGAATTCAATAGAAATTATGAACACATTTTGGAAAGTGTAGATCTAAACAAGAAGTATTGAACACAATTATGGAAGTAGATTTCAACAGAAAGTATGAACACATTTAAGAAAGTGTTGATTTCCACATAAAGTGTGAACACATTTGGGAAATTGTAGTTTTCAACATAAAGTATGAACACATTTAAGAAGGTGTAGATTTGAAAGTAGTATGAACACATTTAAGAAAGTGTAAAGTTCAACATTAAGTATGAACACATTTGAGAAAGTGTAGATTTCAACAGAAAATATTAACATATTTGAGAAAGTGTAGATTTCAACATAAGTATGGACACATTTGGGAAAGTGTAGAGTTCAACAGAAAGTATGGACACATTTGGGAAAGTGTAGAGTTCAACATTAAGTATGAACACATTTGGGAAAGTGTAGATTTCAAAAGTAAGCATGAACACATTTGGGAAAGTGTAGATTTCAACATTAAGTATGAACACATTGGGGAAGGTAATCATTTGAACCAACTCTGTTGATTACCATGTTTGGTATACAAAAGAATAATTGATAAAGTACATCAGAAATACTGTAACTCAGAGCACTGTTTAAGTAACATCAGTAGCAACATTACACACTGTTTTTTTTTGTACATCAATTATATCAAATGATAGCATTATTATTTTTTTCCAAATAATATGCAGAAATGGCATGACAAAAATAATTACTTAAAAAAAAAAATTTGACATTTTCAAGAAGAAAAAATACATCTATCATAAATCTAAATCATTGGCAAAAAATAAAAGGTAATCTAAAAGTTTTTTTTTCCTTTTCTTTTCCTGGTTAACGTAATGATTTATACTACTCTCCTTTATGTTCCTATCTATTTGGGTGTTTGAATACTTGATTATCTAGTGCTATCAAGATCATAAAACTGATTTATCAAAACATTCAAGTGCTTAGGCTGGAGGTAAAAATTTATATGGTTAATTTACCTGTATAAACAAACCCTTAAATCCTATTCAAACACTTGGGACCAGTTTAAGCATTTTAAAACTTGTTCTGGCTCAGGAAATGTTTGAACAGGAAAATCACATGATGAGTGTTAACAAAACATCAGTTTAAACTGCTATTTACATATAGATCTTTAGTGTACACACCCTGCTCATTTAAAAAATAGGAACACTTGTTCAAAGGAATAATTCAAAAATAATACATTATGTAAAGATTAAGCCCCACCCCCTCTCTTTCTGTGACATGGCCCATATCATTGGATTTGGAAATTTTAGCAGTGCTTGGCTCATAATTGAATTTTCATGTTGGGTGGCCATCTTTATTAATTTCAAGTATAAAAACCTTTTTTTTATTTACAGATGAAAAACTGCATATCTCTGAACAATAATCACCTTTACCAGAATTGTGATGATCTCAATGTTTTGTAAACAACTTTGGAAAAAAAGAGAGATTTTTTTTTCAATTCCAGATATAAACCAATAAATTGGCAATGACAGACATGTTCTTCATGAAAATAAATAGGGGTGTCATGTTTATCCATTTAAATGGGTACAGTCGGTTTTTAGTTATAAACCGGTTAGAAAATTTAATAAGCGGTAACTGAGGTCATCATTTTACTTTAATTTTTTATAACAAGATGAAGTATTTTAGTTGTCCTCAACAATGTATTTTTTCAGATCTGATCAAGTACGGTATGACCCTAGCAGAAAATAGTTACTCAGTATTCGGATATGTTTGTTTTGTAATCATTTTGAGTACAACAAAATAAGTACAAGATACCATATCTTGTCTAAAAGCAGCATAGTTAATGTTAAAATCTAAGGATTTCATCAGTACAGTTGGTTAAAAGTTTAACACGGTTATTAGGTTGCTGTTAAAACTGTTAACATTTTTTCTAACTGTGACACCCCTAAAAATAACAGAAGACTGAAAATATCAAAACTATTCAAATGACAGATTTGTGATGGTTAGGGATAACCCATACAGAATAATCTCTGTGTCAGATCAGATCCAATCATGTCTTTATTGAAGTTTAAACCCTCAATAATTCAAATTTTGAACATGCAATAATTCATAGTCAAAAATATAATAACTGAAAGACAAAATGTAATAACTGAATAGCAAAATATCCCAATTCCAGGGCAAAATAAATAACTGAAAATCAAGATATCATAACTCTATGTCAAAATATAATAATTAACTGAAAGTCAAAATGCAATAAGTTCAAGTCAAAATATGATCACTGAAAGTCAAAATGTGATGATTCCATGCCAAAAATATAATAATTCAAAGTAAAAATATAATTACTGAAAGTCAAAATGTTATGATTTTTATGCCAAAAATATTATAACTCAAAGTAAAAATATAATAACTCAAAGTAAAAATATTTCCATTAGTGTGAATGGTAAGTCACTATTAATTTGAGTCAAGGATTCCATCTCAGACAGCATTCACTTTCCCTTCTATAAATTTGGAATCAACCATCATCAACTGGTATCATCTAATTGGCAATATTTTGGTTGAACGAACCACACTGTGTATTATATTTCTGTAACAGGTCATTAACAAAGTAATTTTCAAACTCGTGTCTCAGATCAGCTAAATCTGGTAGATCATCACTACTTGGCACATTAAGTAACTGGTGAAACAATTTCTTCCACAAGGTAGTATTCCAATTTCTGGGGAATTAAAATAATATTATTTTATAACAGACATTATGTGATGCCACATATGAATCTGGTTACAAGCACATCAGTTTAAGAAACATATTTTAGCATACCAGTATCTTTAGTTCTAGATAAGGGTATTAATACATAAAGTTTTAATGGCAGATTTGTGCAGCCAGAAAAAAATAACCCCATACAAATGGACGGAGAGGAAGATGATAAAAATCTGAGTGACTTTTTAAAATTTTCAAAACAACCTGTGACTTTCTGAAAGGGAAAATGTAGCATAATGAATTGCAAGAAAGGAGAACCTCAATCAAAACACCAAAAACTGAGTATGATGGAACATAGCTACATATTTAGTCAAATTTTGAAATTAATTTCAATTTAACAAGCTAGATCAATAGCCTGTCTATAGCACTCCATTACATTTATCATCAAGTTGATCTAAGACAGCTGCTGTCAAGTCATCGTTCTGGATAGACATGCACAAGACATTTTATGGGAAAATATAACTTTTCTAGGGGAATATATAGCATTTTTTGGCTGGGGAAAACACCCAAGATTCGCCTGAAAAATATATGGAAAAAAACACTGTCTACAGTAAAGATAAACTCCAGTTATGCATTAGACAAAACTACAAGCAAAATAGTTGACAAGTGATGGAAATGGTAAAAATGTTGTCCAAAATCCTAAACAAATATAGATTTTTTACTATTCATAGAAACTTACCTTGTGAATTTTGATGTCATTTTCCAGACACCTCCTTCCTGGTACACTTTCATATATTGATTGAACACCATAACATGTATGGTACCAGCCAGTCCAAACAGGTCCGTCTGTAATAAACATAAGACATTTTGAATTACAGTATACCTATTCTTGTTTTTGGGAACATTTTGGGAAGCAAAATCTGACCCGGTCTCTTCACAAAGTATTTTCCCCAAAAACATCCCCTGCCTGGCATGAGCATGTTATTTTCTGTTTGTAGCATTCAAAAGTCTGTGGGAGAGGTTACCAAAAATTCAAGATCGTAGCAGACAGAACTCCAAAATACAAATTACATTGTAACAATTTATACTGGTTTTTGATAAATCACCTTCATTTTACAATCAATATCAACTATCTAGTATCTAAAAGAACCTTGGTCAAAAAATGTTTATCAGTTTGTCACAGAAACATACAATATATACATGTAAATTTTTTACTACATAAACAAATATATTACATACAATTATAATGACCATTCGAAGAAATACTGTTAAATTAAGAAAGGTAAATGAAAAGTTAGCACAAGATTGTATACAACAATAAAGTGGATGTATTACTTATTTAAAACTATAACATTATAGACATACAATGTAGATATCATGATAAATCTAATTAATAGCATTAAGCAATTTAGTCACAAAGGTTACAATAACACACAACAATTAAGCAATTTCAACAAATTCAGGAAAGACCTATAATAATGAATCATTGTCAGGCCTGTTTTCTAAGCTAAATTTTCAATATATCAGTTGCACACTAAAAGCAACTTAGTCTAAAACAGATTTCTGACATAGTTGCAAGATTCTTAAACTTGCAGAAGATACACCTTATTGCAGCTTTTTTTCTTCCATTCCCATTGCAAAAACAAGTTCATTCCCATTGCAAAAAAACATATTTTCCAAAAATGATGTACAAAAAATCCAAATGACCATTGAAACCCACAGGTGTTTTCCCAATTTGCCTCACTTCATGACTTAAAAATATTTTGATATGTTCACTAGGACAGATAAAGCACTACTGACCTGGTATGTCCACGGTCTGTTGGTCTTCATCTCGATACACTGAAAGCACTGTGTGTTTACCTTGGTGAGAAACGTGGTACCAGACGGGTATTTTGTCATGTCTATACTCTGTCCAAAGTCTATCAGCTGTACAAACCTGCTAGCACCACCAAACACAACCATTGGATCATCGCTTACTGGTAATCGTGGGCTAAATAGTATACACAAAGGATAAAAAATATTCAAACATTGCTAAATTTAGATAAAACAAAAGTAAATATGAGTTATTAAGTACAAAATCTGTAACAAAATTCAGGCTTTATTCATAAATTTACAGCAACCTATGCGATTTTCAAACCTGTGATTAAGTCAGAATTTTTTATCTGTGATATCATTCAGCCATTACATATTATTAAGCCAATATATATTATCTGTGATATTATTAAGCCAATACTTGTAATTTATGATATTATTAAGCCAATATTTAAAATATGTGATATTATTAAGCCAATACTTGTAATTAATGATATTATTAAGCCAATATTTATAATCTGTGATATTATTAAGCCAATACTTATAAGACTATGATAAAATTAAGTCCATACTCATAAACCTGCGATAAAATTAAGCCAACACTTATATGGTATAAACCTGTGATATGATTAAGCAAATACTTATAAACTAAAATTAGATCTGTATTTTCAAATCTATAATAAAATTAAGTCGATACTTACAATTTAAGTACAAGAAAGTTGTCAGGTTTGATATCACCATGTATAATGTGACATTTATGTATGTTCTCTACTATATGTAGTAGTTCTATTGTCATATAAGCCATCACAGGCTCCAAATGTTGAATTATAGCATCGGACTGAAGGTTCTTCTTCTTACATGAATTGACCAGATCCTGCCACAATCATACAATAATCATGTAAAACTGATTGATACAGTCATAAAATACAGTAATTACAAAATGGCATGTTGAAATTTCAATGTATCACTGATACAACTGCACAAACTTAACTTTTAGGTTGCATGTGGTCTTGTCACTGACATGGAATTATTTTGTAAAACCATTTTTTTTCAATAACATAATACAGCATGTTAAAGTGGATTGGTCTACAGTGGGTTCATTTTCCATAAATACTTCAAATATTGGTAAAAAATAATACAAATTTAAAATCTGGATATTCTTACAAAATATTTCTTGAAAAAAGAATGTTGGTAGTGGACAAATTTACTTTAATCACAAGAAATACAAAAGCTAAGCTTAAATCTTAACAAAATTGTGTAAGTTAATTTTAACAGTGAAATACTGGAAATATCATACAGATTTAAATATCATGCATACCAATAAAGTTCCATTAGGCTGATACTCTGTCACTAAGATACTTCCATTCTTGTAGAAATATCCATTATTTATCTGCATTACACTTGGTCTCTGGTGTAATAAACAAGAAAACATTCTGTATGAGCAAGTTCTCCAAATAATTCAAAGAGGTTAGCAATAAAAAATAAACAGAGATAAGGAGACAGTGTTTCCAAAGAAAACAACCGATTTTGCCAAGGGTCGAGATACAGACTCAAAATACAACTGATTTTAACAGACGTTTTGAATCGCCAATCGGCTAAAAACGAAAACCCTGTTATTGTCAGATCTTCATATCAGATGAGAGTTGGAAAAGGAAGCATATTTAGTAGATACTCAATGCACAAACAATATAAGAGGTAAAGTTTGCAATGCAGAAATGTTCACCATTTTTTGGTGATTTCATAAAACTTGCTTAAATATTACCCAGCATGAATGTTCTCATTCCAAGTACTAAGTGGTTTATATGTTTAAATTCTGGGGTAGGTGTATATATTATATAAATTCAATGAAAAAAAAAACAATTCAATTGTGATTTCACAAATAAATTTTTTCATGAATGAAAAAAAAAACAAAAAACTTTTAGAATAGTTTACCCTAAGTTTCACTAAGTAAAGAGGTGAAAGTAAAGCATGATAACAGGTATGATTCATTATACAGTACAAGGAACTTTAAATTCCAACTAGACCTATCACTGAAGGTGATTAATACCCCCACCAGCAACTTTTTGAAAAATAAGTAGTCTGAAGAAAAATTTCAACACAAACTATCAACTGTGTACAAAGAAATATTTCAATTAATTGTAATCCCAACTGGGGTCTCCAAATAAGCTTGCTTTTCACAAAGTTTGATTACAATATCTCATTCCTAACTCTAGTTATTGTCCGGAAACCATTTTTCTATTTTTAGGAATGGTGACCTTGACCTTGACCTCCAGGGGGTCAAAATGCAATACCAACCCAGGACTTCATATAAGCTTGCTATACACCAAGTTTGATAACAATATCTCATTCCTAACTCTAGTTATTGTCCGGAAACCATTTTTCTATTTTTAGTAACGGTGACCTTGACTTTGACCCCAGGGGGTCCAAAAACAATACCAACCCAGGTCTTCATATAAGCTTGCTATACACCAAGTTTGATTATAATATCTCATTCATATAAGCTTGCTATACACCAAGTTTGATTACAATATCTCATTCCTAACTCAAGTTATTGTCCGGAAACCATTTTTCTATTTTTAGTAACGGTGACCTTGACCTTGACCCCAGGGGGTCCAAATGCAATACCAACCCAGGTCTTCATATAAGCTTGCTATACACAAAGTTTGATAACAATATCTCATTCCTAACTCTAGTTATTGTCCGGAAACCATTTTTCTATTTTTAGTAACGGTGACCTTGACCTTGACCCCAGGGGGTCCAAATACAATACCAACCCAGGTCTTCATATAAGCTTGCTATACACCAAGTTTGATAACAATATCTCATTCCTAACTCAAGTTATTGTCCGGAAACCATTTTTCTATTTTTAGTAACCATGACCTTGACCCCAGGGGGCCTAAATGCAATACCAACCCAGGGTTTCATATAAGCTTGCTATACACAAAGTTTGATAACAATATCTCATTCCTAACTCTAGTTATTGTCCGGAAACCATTTTTCTATTTTTAGTAACGGTGACCTTGACCTTGACCCCAGGGGGTCCAAATGCAATACCAACCGGAGTTTCCACATAAGGTTGCTATATACCAAGTTTGATTACAATACCTCATTCCAAACTCTAGTTATCGTCCGGAAACCATGATGTGGACCGACCGACCGACCGACCGACCGATAAGCTGACTCCTATATACCCCCCCTAAACTTCGTTTGTGGGGGTATAACAAGTTCATTGGTTGTTAAAGGGATATCAGAATGAAAATACTTCAATTGGGAAGTGCAGGCCCACCTGGCTCTATACTGGTGGCATAGGTTTGCTTCTATTGTTGCTTGCTCTTAAATGGTCTAGACAAAAAAGACACACTTTAGATTACATACCACATCAACAGGATCATTCAGTTTGGAGAGTCTATTGTAAAGCTCATTGCAGATATAAAATTCCCATTTCTGTGCCGGTTCTTCCACCTGTAAACATTACAATTTAAAATTACAATAACATTAACATTATTCGTTAATAGAATAAATCCACCAATGAATATATAACCATTACAATGTTCAATATATTAAACAGACTTGACGATATATCAATCTGGACGATTTCATTCATCATTTAAGGAAAAGTTTCAACACAACGTGCTGAATGAATAGCAAACTGTGCAGACCATGATCAGCTCATCTGACAGTACAGATGTGTTGGCTGATCTTGTCTTCACTGGCTGCATGGTTAAATTCTCATTTGCCGCCAGCACAGTATAGATTGAATTAAACAAGAATAGTAACTATAGGACAAACATGCTACCTAACACTACACATAGAAATTGGTAAAAGATTATAACAGATAAAGACCTCATGGAATGGACACTAAATTTGTCATTTTTTTACCACTGACTCTGACTTCAATCTTGCAGCTTTGGACCTGGGTCTAACACATCACAGAAAATCTTATGATGGTAAACACCCTGATTAATAATTTCAAAATACATAATACAAAAAGAACACAAACGCTATTTTCTGGAACCAATTTTGATAACAAACAGATACTGTCATATCTTTTCAATTCATAAACAAAAACAAGAAGCGCCGCAATGCGACGAAAACCAGGTTTTCAACAACCACGCTTTGATGTGACAGCAATCAATAGGTCAAAGTGCACTGAAGTTATTGAGTAGAAGCTGAAAATTCTATTGTAAGCAAATTACCTTGACCTTGCTCCCAGATATCTAAGTGGCAATCCAAAGCTGCCACTCAGCAAGTTTGGTGTCAAAAGGTCAAAGCAACTAAAGTTATAACATGAAAACTAAATACATTAACCTTGATCACAGACACCTGGGTAGCAATCCCAAGCTGCCTCTTGATATAAGCTACCCATTCATCAAGTTTGGTGTCAATAGGCCAAAGCAAACTCAGGTTATTGAGCAGAAACTGAATTTCTATTTTTAGTAACAGTGACCTTGACCTTGATCACAGACACCTGGGTAATAATCCCAAACTGCCTCTTGATATAAGTTTGGTGTCAATAAGCCAAAGCAAACTCAAGTTATTGAGCAGAAACTGAATTTCTATTTTTAGTAACAGTGACCTTGATCACAGACACCTGGGTAGCAATCCCAAGCTGCCTCTTGATATAACCTATCCATACACCAAGTTTGGTGTGAATAGGCCAAAGCAAACTCAAGTTATTGAGCGGAAACTGAATTTCTATTTTTAGTAACAGTGACCTTGGATCTTGATCACAGACACCTGGGTAGCAATCCCAAGCTGCTTCTTGATATAAGCTATCCATACACCAAGTTTGGTGTCAATAGGCCAAAGCAAACTCAAGTTATTGAGCGGAAACTGAATTTCTATTTTTAGTAACAGTGACCTTGACCTTGATCACAGACACCTGGGACTAATCCCAAGCTGCCTCTTGATATAAGCTACCTACACACCAAGTTTGGTGTCAATAGGCCAAAGCAAACTTAAGTTATTGAGCGGAAACCAAAAGTTGACGCCTGCCCGCCGACTTCGGCATTACAATAACCCAGTTTGGTTAACAAAGTTAACATTATGTAATTGTAAACCACTGTACATTTAAACATAACAAAATCAAATTTATATGCTGAACATTTTTACTACTGAAATGTTATTTAGTAAAAGCACATTAATTTATATTTATATTGCATTGATGGACAAATCAAAATTCTTTAACCTTGTACATTTTAACATAAACGCAGTAGATTATGCAAAGAAGAAACACCATTGTCTTGAATAAAGATGTCAATAATAATGGATTTACACATTAAACCGAATTAAGCCAGTATTTACTGTTTACTTGAAATTTTATTTTATTTTTCTATTTTCATTTTAGTCCAGTGGCTTTAAGCATATAGTGGGCATATTGAAATTGACCAAAATAGTGGCTTGGGGAAGTAATAATCAAAATGGTGACCAGGAGAGGTAATAATTAAGGGGGCAGGGGACATATTCGAATGATTGCCCCGGTCAAATTTTTTAATAACTCAGTCATGGTGTTTTGAAGGTACTGGATAACTTCTGATATTTCTCTGTCATTGTAATTCTTTCTTGTTTGTGTGTAGGAAATGAGAAGTATTTTTGGGTTTTTACCCGAAACTAAGCATTTTGGTAGCTTTGTATGTATTTCTGACTCTCCGAATGGAGGTGAAAAAGTTAAAAATCAAGCTTTGACAGTTGGCGCCAAACAAGTAAGAAATTTCGGATAAATTTTGTGAAAAATCTAAACGTATGACAGACACTTTATTGGTCATTTTTGAAAATGCCATAGCTTGCACTGCGTGTTAGTGATATTTTTAAAGGAATCGGGCGGATTCTGGAGTATGCTAAACCTTCATGAAGATTGCCCATATTGGTATAGTTTAGGTGTGATTTTGGCTGGGTGGGGGTAAATATAAATTACTGTCAGTCATTTTTTGAAGGAGCAATGCATGCAAACTATTATTTTCTTCAATATATGTCATATATCATTGAATAATGCTGTGCAACTAGTTATCTGCCTGTGAAACAGATTTTGAAATATTTGGAATTGTGTTTCTGGTCACACTGAAATACAAAATTGTTCATTTTTAGGTCCCCTGCCCCCTTAAAATGGTGACCAGGGGAGGTAATAATCAAAATGGTGGCAAGGGGAGGTAAATGACATGTGAAATGAATCTATTACTCTAAAACATAAATTCTTACCTTGATAGCAAGGGAAGATTTTACAGGGAGGTCAGAATCCATCATTCTAGTTCCTAAGTCAAGTTCATTATCTTCAACAATAAATATTTTCGCATACCCTCCTTCAGCTATTTTCTCTACCACTTCATACACTTCCAACCCTATTAAAACAATCAATGTTTAATACAATGTTTCAAACATGCATTGATATACAAAATGTGCACATTAAAGCTCCCTTATATTTAAGTTCACTTTTGCCTAGGATGTTTGTTTAAATTTATTAATAAATGATAATTTAAACTAAAAAAGATTATGCTTAGTAAGTGTATTGTAAGACGTACATTCTTTCGTCAGTGAAAATTTAGTTTTAAAGTGTTATAGTATGTTAAATAGGATAAAATTAGTACTGGTTATGCACTTACTATCCTCTGTAAATATACTGTAATTATATTTTTGCATGAGATGCAAATGAATTTCAAACATTCAAACTGAGATAATGTTAATAAATCTAATTAAAGTAGATTAAAAATCATGGCAATCTAAAACATCCAATAATTAGCAAATGAGCAGTACTAGAACTTTCCATTTACCTAATGACAGAATATTTCCTTTCTTTATATTTGGCATATGTTCATCAAGCTGATTATAGGTATCATAATGGTGAAGAGGCGTTTTCAGATGTAACAACAATTTTTCCCTATCCTCTCTGTCGAACGGGTCTTTCGGATCCACGATACACACCGACATTGACAACAAATGTTCAGTTTTCTCATCCATCTCTGGTTCCACGTAAGCACTTGTATCAATAACGTGCGTGGACTGGTTCCCGTCATCTAGAGCTTGAAGAAGACTCCTGGTATCCTCAGACTGGTCCAAGACCGGTGTAAGACGTACCTTCGGTTGTATGTGATGTGACTCTAAAGTGGTATGATGAAGATTACTGGACTTGCTGTGAGCACCGGAATCCTCCGACGAACCCTCCATTATTGGGCTGAAATATTCAACACCAAACAAAGTATAATTCACTTTGAAATAGGTAACGTTTATTAACTGAAACTTTCTTGTCTCAGCTCCACTGTCAAACAAATTCTTCCCAGTATGTCATCACTAAACAAATCCTGCAATGTACCTTTATGTGTCCATGGGAACATAATAAATGCCTAAAATTGTCCTTGATACAAAGTTACTTAATAATGTCTAAAGTGCAATAGTGTCAACATTTTACCTAAATTTCTGATAGAGACCACTGACATAAGAAAAAAATTTTTGTTCCGCGTAAAATTGGTTGTGATAGTGGATTGGTCACAGAAACTTAGTGGTCATAAAGTGGGGTTCGAAAACTTTTGCAATTGCCTTAAACATGGCAAATTTTGTCATTATTTTACCTAAGATTTTTCCTAAATGAGTTTGAGGAAGAATTACTGGCTGTCTGGTCATTACTCTCTTGATGATCCATTTCCTCTGCACTGGTTCCCTGTACTGGTGCGGGCTCCACTGGTTCCTGTTTAATGTTATCTTCCTGCATCTCTATGTCGCTCAGATCAAGATTTGGAGAAACACGAGCTCCACCTTAAATATTGATATGAAAATGATGTCAAATTTATTGTGTAGCAATATGAATGACAGCAGTATCGAAACAAAGAAAAATAGACTAACTGAAGGCTTTTTGATGGTCATCTTCACAGGAACTCACATGATGAAATAAAACAGTCTTTTTGGCACCTACCAAATAAATGCTTAAGTTGCCATTTCACCTTACCATTGTCAATGTAACTTTGTGCATGCTGCCTCAAGTATCCTGTTATAAGTGTTCTTAAATTTCAACAACAACAACAAAAAAAAAATTCAAGTGAACTTAAAGTGAACTTAAACTATACATAAAATGTTCAAAATATTCAAAAAAGCATCTGATTTTAAACTCAATTTGCATCTTTCTAACAATTTAGGTCACTATGAGAATTCCAGTAAATGAAATTAACTTTTAAGAAGTTAAAATATATGAAAATAATTTTCTTTTTGTCTACTTTACCTGATGAGTTTGGGTTAAAAGGTGTAGAGGCTATCTTGGCTGCAGCAGCAAAGCTCAGGTGAGAACCTATAGGTGCTAGTGTGATGTCATCTCTAGGATGTGACTCTATTCCATCAAAATTCTCATCATCAAACAGGGGCTGTATAACAAACAGAAAATCTTTAACAATGATACAAGCATGAATATAAATGCATGTAAGTTTGACATAAGACAGCGTGCTCGACTATTTTCTGTGTTTGATAGTAACACATGAGCCTGATAATGTAGAATTTTCTAAGTTCAAAAAGGGCCATAATTAATTTTGTCAAAATCCAGGTTAGAGTTTGGACAGTGACCTATTATGTTCAGAAATAAGTGTGTCAACCCATTCTCTTCAGTAGTTTTGGAGATACCAACTTGCATGCAAAACCTTAACCAAGTGCCATGTGGATGCCTGGGTGAGTACAATAGCTCTCCCTATTCTTTGAATAGTCGAGCTAGAAATTCGGAATCTTTTCTCACAAAATCATAGTTCTCATAGAACTCATTACAAGTGGCTTGAGCAATTTTGATGAATTTCAACAGGTGGTCAAATTTCTTTGGGTTTTTAAATCACACATTCATTAAAAATGTCATATTGCGCCTTTCCAGCTTAACTGTTGGAGGAAAATCTCAAATGACCGGTGTGCATTATCTCCTGCACAAATAGGAATCTGAGTAGAACCACCACCTTTCTGTAAGCTAGCTGGATAACTTCCTTGTATGGAAAAATCCTTCAAAGTCCCTGAATGGTTCTAAATATACAGGTGTGAGGTGCAAGTGTTTAAAAGTCAGCAACTTTAATGCCTTAAACGAATTTCTGCAAATTCCACAGACATCTATCTATAACCAACAACACATTTATCAATCAATATTTCAACAACATAGATAATTCATCAATTTTATGTATGCAAAACTAGTACATACCAAAGTTTGTCTCTTTGTATCCCTCACATTTTCAGAAGTTGTACCCTTGGACTGTTGATTAAAAGTATGTTTCATACTTGCATGTTGGTTGGAAGTGTTTGTCACAGAACTAATGGGAAGAAATTCAAACAGACATTAGTCAGCAATCACTTGCTTATGAAAGATCTCCTATCTATAGATGATTATACACCTTCATGAAATAAACTTTAAGGGGGGCTTTTTTTTACTTGAAAGGACTAGAAACATTTCTTTGAAATTTAAATACCATTTGATGTATCTCTAGACCAGTAACTTGTGTGCAAATTTTCAAATCATTCCCAAGATAATTCCCTCAACCCATTTTTCCTGTGGAAAGTGACACTAAAATAAAAAGCATTGCAACACTTTTCAATGAAAACAATGTGTTAAGGTAATAAAGTTTTTGAAATATGTCCAGTATTTTGAAGCTAAATTAAGAATATTTTAGCAAATGGCAGATTGAGCATTACCTTGAAATCCTAAAAAATCTATTTGCTTCCTACGAGATTTACTTATAAATACTTCTATATATATTAGATACTTCTGTCTTGTTTGTTTGGTTTGAAGCCAATTTTAACAAATTTTTTATCAGATCTATCCAAGTCTATCCAACTAACTGGTTGACCTGGATAACTAACCAGTAATCATCAATTTCTTTGCAAGTAGCTATCTACTTATCCCATACAATTTTTGAATCATCAAATGTGATACAAATAACAGTTAGACGCAATGTCCGAGATAAATTGTTATAGAAAAATTTGTCTTGCCTGAGGTCCTCGGGCCTGGATTACAAATTTAATGCTCTCATGATCAAGTTAAGCAGGCAGACTATAAATTTTGCTAATTTACAAAATAAACTATTACCTGTTATTTTCATCATGAAATACAGTAAAAGGTGCAGCAAAAGGTTTTGGCGGTGATTTTTTCTTTTGTTCCTTAGACTCATCATAAATCATGAAAGGGAGACCACTTCCTGCCCCAGCTGTGAATTAACATTTGACTAATAAGCTAAACGTTTTATATATCAATAATTGTATAAATTTCCTCTGCTGAATTTGTTAAAATGTACATGCCCTACTTTAAATTTAAAACAGTAAATATTGGTAAATATGGCAATTTTAGTAACAATATTAGGAAATTAAGCAGAAAGTGCTCAGCTAAACACATGCACTGATATAACTGCTAGTGTAATAAAAGAATATTTACAAAAAGTATAAAAATCTGAAAATTCCTCAGCAGCATATGTTTTTTTCGTAAATGAAAACAACATTTCCTTAAGCAGATAGCATTAACCACAACACACATTTATCAGAAACTTTCAACAGCATGATGTGACATGCAGAATTGCAGGAAAACAACAAATATTACTGGTTAAAAAAATAGGAAAATCTTCTACCTGCAGCTTGAGCTGGCGGTTCTGACTCATCCATTTGAACATCATCTGAGTTTGTAGCTTTTCCCATTTCTAATGATGTATTAAACATTCCCATAACAATCCTCATGGCTTCTCTAGTGTTCACAGTGGGAGATGGTGCCCCACTCATTGTCTGAAAACCAAACATATGGGGAATGAACTTTCTAACATTAAAAGGTTATTCACTATATATCTTTTTCACCTAGAAAGTTTTTGGGCACAAAAAATAGAGCAGTTCATCACTCTTTTTTAAATCTTAATATAAAGGGGGATAATATTGTTAAACATAAAACAAGGGTATTTTCAGAAAAATGTGTAACTCATAACAGACATACCTTTCTATAATTATGTTTTCAAAGTAACTAAAGTGATATTCAGAGAAATAAAATCAGTTACCCTATCAAAACTCTCTACGGACTGCGCTTGACTACTGTTTGCAAATGAATTTGGTGTTCTATTGCTGGAGTTTAGACTTTTGTTCCCAGCAGACAAGTTATGTTGTTGCTGTTGTTGATGATGTTGTTGTTGCTGTTGATGCTGTTGTTGCTGCATCGGGTGCTTACTGCTGGAAGCTTGGAGCTGTGATATCACATGTGGTGGCAAATTTTCTGTGTTACCGTGACCTCCTTCTTCAAACATCAACTGGCGTGCTGACCTGTAAAAGAAACATATGCTTTTGTAATCATGGACATTTGATTATTAAAAACATATTTGTTTTAGACAAAGGTCAAACTAAATTGCTGATTGTTCAAATTCGTGTCAAGCTCTCTGGGCCAATCGAGACTGTCCAAATGTCTCAGATGATTTGATGATTTCTTAAATACTACATACAAAGAGAAATTTTTTAAATTTTTTTTTGTAAAAATTGTAATATTTCTCTACAATGTTAATGTAACAGAGACAATATTTAAATCATCTTAGAGAACAGTGTTATCTTGCTGATTGCTGATAACACCACAACCATCCCCCCCAACCCACTGCCCAAACAACTTGTTTAGCTTACTGTTGAGATTTTGAGGCAGATGCCAGACCCTGTGCTCGTACATTCTGTTCCTGAAGTCGACTTTGTATATCTCTCTCCAACATCTCCTGATGACGCTGAAGCTCTGCCTGCCTGTTAGTTCAATTACATAAATAAAAAATTCTCGTGTTTATATTAACAATGGTTTGTAAAAAAATTCTGAAAAAATATAACAAGACCTGTCAGTGGACAACATTCTCTCTTTTCCCAGTGGTGAATAGCATATTAATCTAAACAGTCTTAAAAGGGAAATAACTGAGCAAAAATACATTAAACACTTATTAGAAATTCAATCCAATTTTAATAATGAACAATTTAAAGTTACATTAAATTAATATGTAAAACTATTTTGCCAACGACCTAAAAATCAAGCATTTTACAGTATCATTAACCTGTTTAACAGTATTGTTGTAAATATCATCAATTATTGTTCATAAATTAGGATTTTAAACGGAAAACCCCACGGTAACACTAAAGTTCGTATACGAATTTTAACATGCAAATGAAGATTATAATCAGCTTGTGTATGCGTTACGTCACAGTGTTATAACAGCTCAAATATAAAATTTTCTTGTGCAAACACATTTTAACCGTTTAACTTCACGGTGCATTAGGCCCGATGTTCAGTTAAATGTAATCATCTCAGAACAAGGGTGCCATAGTAACAAAATACGCCCGTTTACGAAAAAGCTTTAGATGGAGATGGGGGCATTATGGATAAGTGTTATCTAGCAAGCAAGTTTTTATTCTTGGCACTGTGTTGTTAAATGAATCTTAAAACAAATCAATAGGGAAGATATGCACAGAATGTGTGACCTTGACCTTGGTCGCAGGGACTCAGCCTCACAATGATGAACATTTGTGCCAAATTATATTGAAATCCCTCTTATGCATGTAGAAGTTTTGCTCCAGACAAGTTTTTTTTTCTATGAGCTCTAACTGTGACCTTCAACCTTTGACCTAGAGACTTGGTTTATGTGCAGGGCACTACGTCTCATGGTGGTGAACAATTCTATAAAAGTAACATTAAAAAAATTCCTCCATGCATGTAGAAAATATGCTCCGGACAGCATCTGGATATTTAATCATCTCCAGTGACCTTGACCTTGCAAATATTAACCTAAATTAAATGTGTAACACCTGTAGTCATGATTAGGTTACCATTTGTGCTACAATCCATCAATAAATGATGACTAAATGGTCCCTATAACCATCTTTCAAATTTTTTTTATCTGAACTTTGACCTCTATGTGTAACCTTGACTTTGGCCGCAGGGATCTGAATTTTGCATGCGACACTCAGCCTCACAATGGTGAACATTTGTGCCAAGTTATATTTGTAAACCCCCTATGAATGTAGAAGTTTTGGCTTCCGGACAAGCGTTTTTCAATGGAGGCTCTAAGTGGGTGACCTTGGGGCCTTTTTGACCTTTGGAGACCTGGATCATTGCATGGAGCAATACATATCATGGTGGTGAACATTTCCATTAAAGTATTATAAAAATTCCTTCCATACAAAACATGTAGGAGATATGTTCCAGACAAAATCTGGATATTTCACCATCTTTAGTGACCTTGACCTTGCATATATTGACCTAAAGTACATGTGTTCAACAGCCGTAGTCATTAAATAATGACCATTTGTGTTTACAATCCCTCAATAAAATGATGATTAAATCGTCCCTATAACACATTCTTCTATTTTTATCTTTTTTTAAAAAACGGGCGTATAAAAAAGTACATGTAATTTAATAACTAAAAAATTCCTGATTTAAGATTTTATTTCCTAGGGAAATACATTTCATTTACAATTCTTAAATCTTTGAATGAGCTGAACTGATATTTACTTGAAAATTAAAATATAATTAAAAATTTCTATAGAAAGTTTTATTAGGTAATTTAATTGATAAGGTAATTACTGTATGATCTTTATGAACAAATACCAAAAGTCTTACCAGAACACCATAGTTTTTCACAGTTAAGAATCTTGACCAACTGAATGAAACATGTGTAAATAAATGTTACATTCTTTAGAACATACTCAAAGTTCCAAGAAAGAGGATTATTTTCATGCCCTTTGATTAAATTCTATTTTTAAGAAATTGAAAGTGAAAATAGATTAAGGGGGAAAAAAAAAAAAAGGTAAAAAATTTTTTTTTGTGTAAGTCATTTAGAACAAAGTAATAACTTTTGGGTTGTCTCCCTTTGATTAAAATTCCCTAAATTTACAAAAATTTCTGGATATTTAAATCAGTCCTTTAGTGACCTTGAACCTTGTTATATATTGACCTAAATTATATGTATCACAGCCATAGTCTTGATAATGAACCATTTGTGTTACAATCCCTCAATAAATGATGACTAAATGGTCCATATACACATCTTCATAATTTTTATCTGAACTTTTGGGGACCTCTATGTTTTGACCTTGGACCTTGGCCGCAAGGACCTGAAAATCTTGCACTGCGACCACTCCGCCTCCACAATGGTGAACATTTTGTGCCAAAAGTATTATTGAAATCCCTCTATACAATGTGAAGTTTTGCCTCCGTACAAGCATTTTTCCAATGAGCTCTAAGTGTGACCTTTGACCTTTGACCTTAGAGACCTGGTCATGGTTTCCCGCGAACACTCTGCCCCCCATAGTTGGTAACATTTAAATTAGGGGAAGTTTCTTTAAAATCCCCTCCAAATACATGTAAGGAAAAATATGTCCCGGGCCCAAAAAGGGGGAACCGCCGGGGCCCCAGGGCCCCCCGGGGGGGCCCCCCATAATACTTTCCCTTTTTTTCAAACGGGCGTATAAAAACAAAAAAAATTTTGAAAAAAAAACCCTTACAATCCTGGAAAATAATCCCTTTTAAAAGAAATTTGTTTGCTTAATAGGAATTTTGCGGGGATTTAATATTGATGGAAAGGATAAATCTGAACCCCGGAAAGTTTTTTCAGGGGCAAAAAATTAATATTGTTTTTTTCCCAAAAATTCGCCCAAATAAGGTTGTCCCATTTTTTTAACCCCCTTATTAAAAAATCATTTTTGGTTGCCCGGGAAAAAAAACCAAAAAAGTTTTTGATTTCCGAATTTTTGAAAATTTTTTTAATTTTTAATGTTTTTTGGGGGCCTATTTCTTTTTTTAAAGGGGAATTTTTAAAATTAAAAATTTTAATTTTAAATTAAAATTTTTTTAAATTGAAATATTTTAAAAAAATTTAATTTTGAGAAAAAAGATAATTTTTTTTAAAAAAGGGTTTACCAGGGCAAAACAATAAAGGAAAAAGGGGCTTTTAAACTTTTTAAACATTGAATTTACTTCTTTGAAAGGGGAGCTAAAAAAGTCCAATTTAGGATATTATGTTTCAAAAAAATATTTTTTAAAAACCCTCAAAAATATTTTAAATAATTTTAATAAGAAAAAATTTTTTTTTAGTCTATTTTGGAAACCCAAAAAAAAGGGGGCCTACGGGTTAAATTTTTTTCCCCTTTGGTGGGCTTCAAAAACATAAATTCTTTTTGGGGCCCCGGTTGGGGGGGGGCCTTAATTTGCCCTTGAAAGGGGTTTTTTTGGTTTTTGGGTTCATTTAACCCTTACAAAAATTTTTCACATATTGGGTTTATCATTTAAGATTTCTATAAGTGGTACAAGAAATGTTCAGCAATGCTTAAAGATCTGTATGTTGTAAATTAAAGCCGCAAAAAATCCCTGCCCTGGGGGTTTAGGGGAAGAAATTTTGTAGGCTTTTACAATAAAGTCATTGCTAAAGGACGCTGTAAACGCTGTGCTAAAATTTAAGCTGAGATGTAAACAAACACTATAGCAAGACGATTACTTGATGAAGCAGCCTCCCTTCCTAGAGTAATATTTCAAGTTTCTCTGGAAAGTTAAGCAGGACTGCAATCGTGTGTATTTTGCTACATACTGCAGTTCATGCCCGCATTAAAATCCGCCCCCGGGAATTTTTCAAATTTTTGACCAGTTAACGGATTTTTTTTTTTTCAGCAAAGTACAGTTTAAGTGAATCTTTTGTGATATTTTTCTCGGGCCTTTTTATTTAAAAATTTTGAAAAGAATTAACAAAAATTTTTTAGGCAAAATTTAATTTTTGGTTTATTTTTTTTTCAAAAAAGGTTTTTTGATTTTTTGAACTTTGCAAAAATTTACCAATGAAAATTTTCTCCCCCAAAGCCCCCCAAACTGGGGCCCTTAAATAGTCAAGTTCGGGTTTTTAAGGGAAATGTAACACTAAATGCCCTTTTTGTATATATTTTAATAAATTTTCTTTTTCAAAAATTTTTGTTAAAAAACATCCAAAAAATCAAAATACATGTAGGGTATTTAAAAATGTTTTTTGCAAAAAAAATTATTTTTCAAAAAAAATTTTATCCCTTTTCCCCATTTTTTTTGGGAAAAATTTGGGCTTTAAACCCCTTTATAAAAATAAAGGTCAAATTTTCCCCCTCCCTTTATTTACTTGAAATGAAAATGGGTAATATTTTTTCTCTGGATACCAAATAAACAGAAAAGGAAAAGGGAAAAAGGGAATGGGAATTTCTTTTGTAACAACCTCTCCTCAGCATCAACTTTGGTTTTTCTCCTGGGTTTGAAACGGGAAATCTCGGGCGGGTTTACCCCTACCCCTCCTCCCCTCAGTCTTTAAAAAAATTTTTCTGTTTCTTTTGGGTGAAAGCTTGCCAGGGCGCTGCCCTGGATACCAAATAAAACAAAAACCCTTTTGAAAAAATTTCCAGCATATGATAGCATCAACGGTAAAGAGATTACAAAAAAAATTTATAAGTCTGGCTCCGTCCGTGTTTACTAAGAAAAGACCAGAATCAGAATCCAGTGATCCTGGTTTTATTTTTATTGTTTTATGAAACTCAAATGGTGCATATGTTGCTAGAATTAAATGGTACATATTCAAAATGTAAAAGATTGCTGACCTGCAAAGAAACAAATCTATTAAGGGATAAAATATATGAATAACAAATCAAAAACAAAAATAATTGGATCAAAAATAAGGCTAATTTTCTGGATCAAGACCAATATTTGAATCAACTGTAAAATGCCCATATCTTGCAAAAATAACAATAAATGAATTCTAAAATTTTACAAACATTCTATTTCAAGTCCAGTTTTATCAAGTTAATATTAAATATTTAATCTAGGAGGATAAATAATGGAGAATATTTGACTTTTAAATTTTGATTCTGATCTTGATCCTGATTTTTACTTGGATTCACTAGAATAAATGATACAGACATTTCAATTTCCATAATTTTCTAAAGCGTGCATATAGCTGGCATGTATCTTTAGTGTCTAGATTATCACTCCAACCAGTATAACCTTTCAAAACCTGTTTTTTAAGTTATTTAATACCTTGTACAGCTCTTTCCTCCTCCTCTCGTTCTTTTCTTTTCACCCAGCGAATTGCACGCAACTCCTCAAACGAGTATTCCTCTGCACCGCAGTATATCTTATCTTTACAATACATCGCCTGCTCACTCTTGTCCTGAGCAGACGTCATCGTTCGTAAAACACTACTGGTTGTTGACTTGTCTGCTTTCCTACAACTTTTTTTAAAATGTTCAGTGTGAAAAAATCCGGATATTATTTAGTAACAGGAAATACATGTTTCTATAAAAAAAAATTTCCAAATGGTTCAATATCACAATAGTGGTCCCCTTCATACAGTATTCTCTTAGAAATACGACAACAGTCAAACCTGACAAATATAACAGAATATTCAATATCACATCTGTAAAAGCAGGCAACTTGACATTATGCATACAAACTGACTTAACACATCTTAACTACAGAAACCCCACTTATTTTCAAAGGCAAAAACAATAATTAGAATATCCTGAAGTTAGAACTTCATCAGCATAAGAAATTATTACCTTAGAACTTGATTTCCAATCTCTGGTAATTTTGCTGGTGTTCTGAAACAGAAACAAAAATATTTGATAAAATTAAGAGCTTATTTTAACAAACTAAATGCAAATTCCTGCAAATGTAAGAAAGTAGCATATAAAATGAAACAAAATCTTTACAGTACAATTTTGAATGATCCTGTTATCAAATAATCTCTTTTATAAATCATGTAGCTGTTATCAAAATAATTCTTTATTAATGTTAATCATTGTCATGAAAACCGAGAAAAATTAAGCAATTGGACAATGATAACAGTGAAGAGATAAACTTAGATCCATTTAATTAACAAGATATAAAGTGTGTTCCTACTACCTTGGACAAAATTTCCAAATAATGTAAGAAAATATGTAAACAAACCTAATGAATTAAACACTTGTATTCTAAGATTCCAGGCACATAATATAGCACTACGAGAATCTTTCATAAAGTGCAAATGTTTACTAAAAATGTTACTTTTTCGTGAATGAGCTACTTTGCGAAAAAATCTCGCATCTAATTTCCAACTAGAAATGTGTCATCATGCCACGGATGCCCCCGCATGCAGCCAAAATTTCAGATGTTATAATATTTAGTTCCAAATTTGTTTGCACAAATTATTTTTTTCATTTTAAGTTCAAAGCCCTTAAAACTTTTCAATGTTAAAGCACAAACAATTTCCCATAAAGTTCAAACGGGGCACTGAAAATTATTCAGGTTCTTAAACCTTCGGGAAAATAGGCAATATTTCATAAAATTTGTGGGGCCAAAATAATGGGCTACATACATTTTCCACAAAAAGTATGAAATGATGAAACCTGAAAGTTCAAAAATTTTTCCAACATTCAAGAAAAGATAAGTTTGTCCAAAATCATTGAACCACGACCAAATTCAAACTTAAACTGCTGCTTTATTCCTAAGATGTATCTATATTAAATTTCAAAGTGAAAAAGGGACATAAACTCTGCCCAATAAAATCATCGAACCCTGACCAAATTTCCAAAATTGACCTGCCCATTCCTTTTACATATCCATTTTGTCAAATTTGGGGTTGAATATGTAAAAACTGTTGGGGAGATAATGAAAAAAAAACCCGTAAATTTTATATTTTTTTTCAAAATGAAAGGGGCCCTTTTCTCTGCCAAAAAAACTTGAACCCTGAAACCCAAAATTTGAACTTGGCCCGGGGATTTCCAAAAAAATGTCCATTTTTGTCAAAATTTTTATTTTAAAAGTGTTTTTACCGGTGGGGGATTTTAAAAAAAGAAACCTTTAAAATTTATATTTAATTTTTTAAAATGAAAAGGGGGCATAACTCGGGCCAAAAAACAATTTAAACCCTTACCAAAAATTTAACTTTACCTGCGGGATTTCCTTTTACATTTTCCCTATTTTCAAATTTGAGTTGAATGTGTTTTTAACCGTTTGGGGGGAAAAAATGAAACGGGGAAAATTTAAAATTCAATTTTTTTCAAAGTAAAAGGGGCCCTAAATCTGCCAAAAACATCGAAACCAAAGACCCAAATTCGAAACCCGACCTTATTTTATCATGGGCAAATTTCCTATTTTTAAGGGTTTTAGTTGGGAAAGTGTTTATCTGTTTGGGAGAAAATGAACGGGAAAATAAAATTTCATAATTTTTTTTAAAGTGGAAAAGGGGGATAACCTGCCCAAAAAACATTTTGGGGGCCATGAAACCAAAAATTTGAACTTGGGGCCCGTAAAATTTTTATGGAAAATTTTCCCTATTCAAAATTTTATTTTAATTGGGGTTTTTCAACCCGTTACTTTAAAAATAAGAACGGAACCGATGATGACGGAAAGACAGAAGACGGAAAAGGGCGAAACAGAACAAGGGTAACACTTTTTTAATTTTTTTCCCCGGCCCCTTTTCCCTGGGGGGGGGCATAATAAAAAACAGGAATTAATAAGTCATTTAAGTCAAAAATAAATACCTTTTAAACCTTTTATCATTTTCTCATCTAAAATGTTTCAGAGAAGAAAAAGCTGTTTTTTAAGAGTTTACATCTGGGGAAAAGGAACAAATAGGGGTAGACTTACTTGTAAAAACAAGAAACCCATGTGTTTAAAATACATTATACATTTAATTAAATTTTTATCTTTAACAAAAGTTAAAAAATATATCTAGGGTTTTTACAAGACAACAAGGGAACATTGGTTTTTCTTCAAAACAAGTTTTTTTCAATGGGGCTCTAAGTGTGACCTTTACTTTAAAACCCGGGGGACCTGGGCCCTGCCTGCGACACGGCTCCTCATATTGGTGAAACATACATTTTTATGTAGTTTTAAAAAAAATTTCCCTTTGTTTTTAAAAATTCCCCATGGGTAAAAGATACTCAGGACAAAAATTGGGCGTCCCTCTGCCCACCCGGGGGATTTTATAAAAAACCAACTGTTTTTTAAAAAATGGGGTATAAAAAGGAAAAAAAGGGGATTATTTCAGTTTCTTTTTTTAAAAAAATTTTACTCCCACTACTGGTTTGGGTTTAACCCTTTAAATAAAATTTTAAAATTTTAATTCTTTTTCCCTTTTAAACTCCAAACTACATTCCCTGACAAAATAAAAAAACAAGAGGGGCCCTGATGGCCCTAAGGTCGCTCCCTGTAAAAAAGGCCCCCGGAGGGGACCAGTTTTAAAACCCCCCCGGGCTTTTTTTTTGGGAAAAACTTGAAGACACCAATTAGAAGGGGTTTTCATGATGTTAAGTTTTTACTACACACATATAATGAAAAACAATGACCTCTGCTGCCCCCCCCCCCCCCCCCCCAGCAGGGCCAATTTTAACCCAAAGGCTTTTATTTGAAAAAAGTTGGTAGACACCCACAAGAAGATGTTTCATGCTAAACATGTAACCTCTAACTCATTGGGTTTTTTAAAAGAAGATACTATATACATATAGTTGAAAACAATGACACCCCTGGGGCAGGGCCAGTTTTGACCCCAGGGCTTTTATTTGAACAAACTTTGTAGACACTTGAAGATGTTTCATGCTTAATATCTAAACTCTAGCTATTTGGGTTTTTTCAAGTTTTTGCCATACACATATAAGGAAAATCAATGACCCCCGGGGCTGGGCCAATTTTGACTCCAGGGCTTTTATTAGAACAACCTTTGTAGACACTCATTAGAAGATGTTTCATGCTAAATATCTTAGCTCTAGCTCTTTGGGTTCTTTAAAAGAAGATTTTTTAAGTTTTTACTATATGCATATAGGGAAAATCAATGACCCCCTGGGGTGGGGCCAATTTTGACCCCAGGGCTTTTATTTGAACAAACTTGGTAGACACTCACTAGAAGATGTTTCATGCCAAATATCTAAGCTCTATCTCTTTGGGTTTTTTAACAGAAGATATTTTAAGTTTTTTCTTTCGGTTGCCATGGCAACCAGAGTTCTGCATGGAATTAAATTCTTTGAACAATTTTAAAGGTGACCACCAAAGGAACATTCCTGTGAAGTTTGGATGAAATTGGCTTAGTGGTTTATGAGGAGATGTCATTTAAAGTAAAAGTTTACGGACGGACGGACGCCGGACGAAAAGCGATCACAAAAGCTCACCCTGTCACTTTGCGACAGGTGAGCTAAAAACAAAAGAAATGCAAACAAATTTGTCATTGTTATTTATAAGTCCATAGATAAACAAAATTAAATTCTGGTCTTATCTTACATACACATTCATTTACTGTTTCCGACTAACATCATGACTAAACTTATCATTTCAAGAAAGCAGCCAGAAAAGAAACATACCTTGAGCTTTGTCTTTGTCCAAACACCAGCCTTTTTCTCATTCTCTTTGTTTGTCACATCACGTTTAGGGATTGATGACCACTGACCTGTTTGTGGTGGAAGTGAGGCTGGGTCCTGGTTCTCATCACAGAATATCTGTATCCCGGATGAACCCACTTGTGGTGTGATTTTTTGCCGGGCACCAGTTAATGCACCAGCACTGCCTGTAATTCAAGGGAGAGAAATACTGTTGCAATCAAATAATGTAGAACATCATGCAGGATGTCACACAATCTAGATTTTTTTCCAATACATTTCTAGAAACAACACATACAATGTTAATCACAACTATACATGCACCGTCAATGATTGCCTCTAACATGCAACTTATATTGTTGAAAAGCTTATGTTTTAATGTGAACAAGGGCAATTTGTAAAATATGTACGCCCGTCATTTATGGCAACCATCTAGTCTATACAGGTATTACCAACCTTCCAACCAAGCCTGAAGACTGTAATGTATGGCAGAGCATTCTCTAGGTATTAATCAGAATGTATGGCAAACCATTCTCTTGGTAATAATCTGAATGTATGGCAAAGCATTCTCTTGATATTTACTAAACAAGGCCAGATATATCATATATGCTAAGGCTTACTCGTACAATGTAATACAAATACATGTATTCTTCCACTTTAAGGAAAAGAGGCATAGTAAGAGCACTTGTGTTTTATTTGTTCACAACTGATATCAATGAATTTTTCAAGACAACATCTTTTCTAAGGAGCCACCATTTTTTAAGCATTTGTTCCCTGAAATTTTCATTGACCGTAAAATTCCTATTAAATGCCACTGGAAATTTTTTTTGCTTATCAAAAACCTGAGGGTGTTGCGCCTTTATTAGAGAGGGTCGTATAACAGGAATTTTACTGAATATCACTTTTTTTAAAGAGTAATAGACTTTTAGAAATTGCATCAATAATACATAATTTCTTGATAGTGTTTATTTAAATGAAAGCTCTTAACATAAACGTTTTCCAAATTTATTGTTAAACATTTTAGGCAATTTAAAAAATTTGATTTTTTTACCTCGTACTGCACTGCCTGTCCTAGCAACAGGTGCTTTCTTTTGTTTTCCTATTGTTCTCAGCTGTGACAACACTTGCCTATGTTGACCTTCAGCTTCCTCCGAGGCATCAGTACAATCATCTCCACCATTCATCATTCTGCGAGCTACACGCTTCTGAAAATCTCTATAAATAGAATGGAAACTACTGTATAAAGCAAATCCTGCTAATCAGTAAGACAAAAAAGTTTGTCTTTTTGAAATCTCTGCTGTATAATCAAAAGAAGAAATATTTTAGAGAGTGTGTATTTGTGTGACACCTGAATAGAACCGAAACCTTCTGTGAAATGGCTTATTCACATAAATATCTGTTTGGTGTGAAATGATTTGAAATCAGTAACATAAATCATATGGCGTCTCATTTTGTGGTTAAAGCCATACCTAGCAACCATTGTCTTCCATTAGCATCCAGTTACTTCCATAACAACCATGTCAAATGTAAAAATTGTGGATGACAGATTGCCAAAAACCCTAATCATGGGTCAGTGCAAGGCATGTGAGCTAAAGATTCTTATAAAACAAAATGATATTACATATATGTAATCAATCCCCCCAAAAAAGGAAGTGTCTTGGTAGTTGACAGCAACTTACTCATGTCTATGTTTCAGGTTCTCATATGGTCTAACATTTCTCTTTAGACCATTCTGATAGACAGAGTCAGCCTTCTTGTAGTTGCCTAGCTGTTCCAGCAAGCTAGCCCATCCCTCGTAAAAACAGCTGAGCTCACAACCAATATTGTGATCAAACATGAAGCTATAAATTTCCAGTGGATCATTACACACATCAGCCTGTACAAAAAAAAAAATATTTATAAATTAAATGTTTCTACCCAATGGTCATCTCTCTCAAGAATTTCCTTCCATTTATTAGAATGAAATAAGACTTTCTTCAATGTGGCTCTTTAAATGCCACTTTGGACATTACTTCGCTAAATTTGCATAATGAATTTTTACTTTGAGCAAAAAAACTGTCTATTACTAATGTCAGTTATTTTATTTCATACACAATTTATTTAAGTTTGTATTGGCAGCATTTACCTACACTCTTAAATCATTTCCTAAAACCAACAGTTACAAAGCAATGAGTGTAAAGTTACTTTCTGTAAGAAACAATGGCTTGTCTCTGATGGGGAGTTTTGGGGAACACAGCCAGCAATCCTTACATTACTGATGTGTTGATATTTTGATACCAAACTAGTTATATTAGAAAATATAATGTCCATATGTGCTCAAGTATATGATACCAAACTAGTAATATTAAAAAATATTATACCTCATTTGCATACGCCCTTCTATATTTAATATGACGTCATCCGGTCCATAAACCGCATACAGACCGGGGGCGGTCCATAATTCTTATATGGACTGGATGACGTCATATTAAATCTTAAAGTTCGTTTTCTGCCTGTTTAATTTGATTTTTAAAAATTGAATAACAAAAGAAGAGCATGATTTTTTTTTGCTGTATCGCTTTAAAATTATAATAATAATTCCGACTAGGGTTTGAAATATTTCACACACTGAACAAATAAATTATTATTAGAAAATTATAGTAAAAATGTCAGCAACAAAAGGGATGAAATGATTTAGATTCGGTATAATATAACAAATAAAACATGGCCTTTCGGGCAAAATGCAAGTTTACGGACTGGTTGGTCAGACCTCGGAAGGTATATGTCCCTCAGCTGCGCTTCGGGCCATATACCTTCCTCAGTCTGACCAACCAGTCCGTAAACTTGCATATTGCCCTCAAGGCCATGTTTTATTTGTTAAATATAATGTCCATATGTGCTCAAGTATTTTTATATGTAATAATTGTTCTGAAGTACTGAAGGTGTAAGTTAAAGATTACATTTTAAACTTCTTGCACACCTGCACAAAATAATTTAGAACGGTGTGATGCAGTAAATAGAGATAGATACTTAGCTGGCCTAGCCTAATGCCATTGAAATAAAAAAAGATAACACCCCCCCCCCCATACACACCAAAATAATAATCAGGAGTATGTTTCCTAAAATGTTTCGGTCACACAAAAAATACCCAAAACAATAAATTTCAAGATAGGTATACCATTTTCATCCAGGCATAAATATATCTTTCATCATTGCTGTACTTCTCCACTTCTCTAAACTGCCTTACACATCTCTCTAATATTGTGGTCAAGTTAGAATCCCGACCTCCTTTGGGAAATGTCTGCTCCGCCCATAGTATATATCTGATAACAACAATAATACAATAAATATCAACTTTCAAAGACAAAATATTCAATGTTTTCACTTGGATTTTCATCCATAAGCACTTACCCTGCTAAATTTGTATAATGGACTTGCCCTGCCTTGAATTTGGAACAGTCCATTTGTTGTCCTAGGGATTTTTCATTTGCAAAATGATAAATCTGGAAAGCCATAAACCATACTGCATAAATATGCAGAATAATGTATATCTACACTGGTGGCTTAGCAAGTTCTTTACCACTATATAAGGGTGAACAATAACGTCATGAAAATTTTCTCAGATTTTACATGAAAATACAAGCAGGCAAGTAGAATTTTCAATCCCTGATAGCTTCAGGCTAGTAATAGTGATTAATATAAAAAATATATCACATAATTGATCATAAAATTATAACTTTAATTCTTACCTATACCAAACCTCAATAGGGTCATCTCCAGAATATGTTCTGAGCTCTGCTTCAAAAACGCTGCAAGAAGATTTAATAGTAATATAAATATCAAAATGTAATGCACTGAGAAATAAATAATTCAACGAAGCTGTCAATATGGGAAAATTTATGTTGTATTTCACTGTCAGAACACACTTTCTTGCTGGGTGGTTCCAGTATTCCTCACTCGAATCAGGACTTCCATTAAGTTTAAAAATTTGGAAGTCAGAGACTACAAAATCTCTATTATTGGAAGTCACATTATATAGGCTTAGAAGTAAAAGCATTAGATTTTGAAGTCACAAGCCAAATCAAGGAGTAAATGACTCTCAAACTTCCATTAACAGAAGCCCTGTTGAATACTGTTGAATCACCCTTAGGATATGTGGGCTGCTTTTTAAATTTTGTCTTTTGACGTCATATCTGTGATATGCAGGCTTCATAACCTTCGATCCCTTTTAAAATTCCATTTTATTTAGTTCCACCCCTTGTTTTCTTGTTTAGGTCACATGCTTTTTTTTTACTTGAGGACCATATGCCGCTTTTCATGGAATGGCACTAACATGTCACATTGAAGGTTCCATGATAACCGCCATATGAACACATCTGTGAATCCATATGAACACATCTGGGAATGTTTCAAAATTCCAAATTTTACCAGTTCATCAGGGGTGCGGAATTACTATGCCTGACTTTTTGCCGGCGGACAAGTAGATTTTCAAGTAGCAGTTGTCTGCAGACAAGTGAATTTCTGAGTCACAAAAAAGCAAAATGCTGAAAATTTTAAGTGTTCTTGATCATGAACGTTAAATTTCCCCCTGATGTTGTATAATCCATGTTTACAATGCATGAATTTAATTTGTACAACATCTCCAACAGACAAATAAATCTTTACTATATGATGCTATTTCACGCTGTATGAGGCCTCTCGCTTCTTTTGGAAAACAAGCTTGGCGATTGGTCGTATCAATGCAAGCGACAAGTGCCTTAGTAAATAATGAACAGCATCATATATACGTTGTTGCCTTGTAAATTGTTTTGATGCAAAATGGAATAAATTTCTGTTAGGTCTGAGAAGAATCTGAAAGCGTAAATCAAAAATGCAGAGCCAGAGAGACAAAGAATATGACCGCAAACGCATTAAAGTGTTTAAAGATACCTGGTTAACCAATTTGACTTTGCTCCGAAAAGATGATAATTCTGACAAACTTTATTTTCAGGTTTGCGAAATGTTCCCACAGACTGTGTATGACCTTGGCCTTTACAAAGGGAAGTCTTTAATAAGAAAAGACACTCCTACATCACTTCCACTTATCGTTCATGTTGAATACTGCTTAAGCCAGTGTTAGGGGGCTTGGATGGTAGTTTGCACCGTCCATGAACAGCCTCAATCAAACGGAGTCTGCAACATTTTCAATAATTTTTGCCGTGTTGGGCTTTCTTAAAGGAAAAAAGTCAACTCGGCCCTATACCAACTCGGCACGGGTCAACTCGGCCCACTTTACAAAATATATATAACGTATTAACATTCATATTAACAATAACATTGTACTTCTGCCGAAATAAAGTATAATTAGAATATAATTTATAAATAAATAATTTTAATATAAAGCACTGTTTGCTCTTTGTTATATTTTTCAACTCTCTCTGTCTGTCTCTTTATGAACTACGTAAATAACCGAGGTAAATCAAGTGAAAAAACAAGAGTTATTTCCCTTAGTTTCCCTTCGCTTGCTAAAGAATGCAAATTTAGCCGTGTTTAAATCGCTAGTTTGGGGCTATTAAATGTGCGATTTTAAAATTTATTAAATCAATTAAAAGCTGGTGATCTTAGCTTCCTCTCAGAATATATTTCAACACATTGTTTGGCACAATTTACGATTAAACCTACCACTAGTCAGAAATACAGTGAGTTACGCAATCGGTTATCTTTACTCGCAATTCTACAGATAAGAAAAGCCTGTCTGCTGCTAATTCGGAAACTGTCAATCCGTGGATTAAAACTATTATAAATAATTACAATAATAACAATAAATAGTGATAACACAAATATGAAAAGTGGGCCGAGTTGACATAGGGCCGAGCTGACTCGGGGGCCGAGTGTGTTTTAGGGCCGAGCTGACCCGGATTCTTCTTAAATGATTCTTATTTCTCTCGATTTTAATGAGATTGGGCTTTTTTTATTGCGTCATAAGGTCCAGTATGGATGGTGGAAATCGAAAGATAATCACAACATTGATTACAAACCATTTTTTAATATGACACTTGTTAGACTATTAATCATATAAAATTTACTGTTTTTCGTCTTTTATCCTGGAAATTTGATCGCCTGTATTAACTTTTAATCCTGCATTCAAACTTGAGATTTTCCGGCCTTGTCTAAGAGGTTGAACGTTTTCTTTACTTAGTTCCCACTCGTTTTCTGGACTGTCAACATTCATTTTTGTGTGCAGAAAATAAATATTGGCTCAAGTTGAATTCGAAATCCGCGCATTAGTCAAGGGAGGCAACGAAAATTTGACCCCAACGATAAACAATTAAACAAAAGATACAGAACCATACAGCTATTACGCGAAAAGACTTCTCTAAGAAATTAAACAGGAAAGGGGGGTTGTGGTCATGACAATCTTATTTTCGTAGTCTCGATCTTATTTTCCGCAAAATTGCTTGTTTTCGGTATCCATATTTATCTATCTATTTCTGGATACTGCCAAACCCTCTTACGAGTGTTAAAGGCAGGAATTTAGTGCACGTCGGATTGTTAGTAAAAGGTGAAAAGAAAAGCTAAAAAAGAAAAGTCCAAACATAGACATGCTTTGAAGGTGAGACTGAAAATGCATTCTAGTCATGGTTAAAATGTTAATAGTGAAACAAGATGATAAGAGATAAAATAGTTTAAAAACACTGGGAGTAAGACTAGTACTGCAAACCCACCACTGCCTGTTTGAACTGACTCAGGTTGGGCAGGGTGGCAATGTTACTATGAAGTTTATTCCATAGTATATAATGCTTTGAGGGAAGAAAGAGTACTTATGGTAGTCGGTGAACACTGTAAAATAAGATCGTAATTACATATCAGTTAAACAAAGTGTCTTGGGGTAGTCTTAGGGTGTCTTGGGGTAGTCTTAGGGTGTCTTGGGATAGTCTTGGGGTGTCTTGGGGTAGTCTTGGGGTGTCTTGGGGTAGTCTTGGGGTGTCTTGGGGTAAATAGACCAACCGGTCGGAGGATACCTGTATTTGGCGTAGGGATAAGGGGTGCAAATGTCTGGTTAATCTATGTGGGGTTTGAACATATGTTGGGAGATTAATTGCAACTAGGTTATGGTATATCTTATAAAACATTATCAGTCTACAGTCCAATCTGCGATGTTCAAGGGATCGCCAGCCCAGTTCTTCCTGCATGGCTGTGACACTAGAGTGAGGTGAGTAATCCCTTTTAACACATCTTATTGCACGTCTCTGGATCATCTCAACTTTGTCAATATTGGTTTTAGTGTAAGGAGACCAAATAGTTGAGGCATATTCAACCTGTTGCCGGACCAGGGACGTGTATGCTAGTTCTTTCACTTTCTCATTTTTAGTAATGACATTTCTTTTATTAAAGCCAAGGGATCTGTTTACACTTGAAGTTATTCGAGATATATGTGTATTAAATTTAAGGTCAGCAGATAGATCTAGTCTGAGATATTTAGCATTTGTAACAGACTCTAGGACTTGGCAATGGAGCATATATTTGTGTTTAATTATGGTTTTATTTTTGGTGATATGGATGACTTGGTTTTTTGAAGGGTTAAACTCCATGTCCCACTGCTTCTCCCACAGAACCATATTGTCAAGATCATGTTGGAGAGTTGGGGGGTCTGAGGAGGAATTGATGGTTAGGTATACAGCAGTGTCGTCTGCAAATAATCTGACTTGGGATTTAAGGACAGAAGATGGTAGCTTGTTGATATATAGAAAGAAACAAAGGGGCCCTAGGACAGAGCCTTGGGGCACTCCAGAGGTAACTGGAACTTCAGATGAGCAGTCACTATCCACATCTACTGTCTGTCTACGGCCAATAAGGAAGGACTGTATCCAGTTTAGAATTTGAGGACAAACACCATATTCTTGAAGGATATCTAAGAGTTTAAGATGGTTTACTTTATCGAAAGCTTTGGACAAGTCAAGAAGTATGAGATCTGTTTGTTTGCCATTTGAAAGGTTGTTCACAAGGTAATCAGTAAGTTCAATGAGTTGTGTCTCACATGATCGGTTCTCTGAATCCATGCTGAAGATCAAAGAGTATGTTGTGGGTGGTAAAGTGAGAGGATTGTTGAGAGGCAACTATGTGTTCAAGTGTTTTACAGAGGATGCATGTAAGGGAAATTGGGCGATAGTTTGCAGGATCACTTGTATCACCTTTTTTGTAGACAGGGCATATGTTTGCACGGGTCCAGTCATTGGGAATATTACCGGTGGTCAGGGATTTTTAGAAAAGAACTGCAACGATGTCAACAATCTCTTCTCTCAGCTCCTTCAGGACAATTGGTCTAATGTTGTCAGGGCCGGCAGCTTTGTTGGCATTGAGGTTGGCGAGGAGCTTTAGTACACCTGCCCTACTGATGATGATGTCATTCATTTGTGGGTACTGACAATACTTTCTGGGATCCATGAGTCTCAGTTTTTGTATGCATTGATCTTTAAGTGTAAGTGGTATAATTGGTGAGAAAACTGATTGAAATTGTTTGTTAAGAATGTTTGCTTTTTCAGTGTTATTAATTTTGAGAGAACCAGACTTTTGATCTTTTAATGGAGACACACTTTGTGAATCTTGTTTAGAGTTTTTTTATAAGTGTGTATAGTTTTTTGGTACATACTTTACTTTGTGTATTAGTTTCATCATCATCATCATCATCTGCAAGGTTCAGGATGTTTTCTAAGTAAGACTCATATGATTGTTTAATTCTAGCTTTTATTTGCGATTTCAAATTTTTAAATTTTAGCCATTGATCATGATCAGATTTATTTTTATTTGTTTTGTTTTTTTAATATTTTTATAGAGCTGGTCTCTTTTATGAATTAATTTTTTAATGGATTTTGTTATCCAGGACAAAGATGGTTTATTTACTGCAGCTAAGTCAATAAGGGGAAGATGACAGTTCACCCCTCAAGAGACTTCACTGCCCATCACCACACACCCCCACCCCACTCTGAAAAATAGTAAGACACTTTACCCCTCATCCGTTGTTTTGGCTAGAGTAAACTTATTAACAACAAATAGGATTTTACATTTTTCATAATTATTATATATTCTAACACGACCCGCATTTTTCCCTATTGAACATAGAAGAGCCGAAAGTGTGTGTTATTTAAGAGATAATATATCCCAAACAGTGATTTTATCGTTCAATAAAATCACTGTTTAGAGTTCGAATGCGAGGAATTTTATCACAAGGGCGTAGCTCGAGTGATATACTAATGTGCATCCAAACGACAAACAGTGATTTTATAGTATGCACACATAATATAGCATTTTTCATTCACATTTCCCACTTCTTTCACTACTGCATTTTGACATCAAATGTCATTTTGACAGTTCAAAGCAAAAACTTCAATTTTCCATTGTGGTTTTTCTTTTCATAACTTTTATACTTGTCTTTCATGATAAATTTCGCTGATATTCATTGATTTTTTTCAATACTTTGTTTTAAGTAGAGTACTGGTTAACTTTGGTCCGAGATTTTAAAGAAATTTTCTCTGCACAAACTCGAATCTCATGTATTTAGTTTGGTATAGAATACCATGATCCGTAAATGAAAGTTTTTTTCCATTCACGAAAATACCTGGACACAGCATGATTTTCCAATTTAAGGGCTTCACCTTTAGGAAGATAACCTGATTTAACCAATGTTATAACTCTACAAAGGGTTGAATCTGCTTCTTGCTCCTTAGAACAATTAATGTCACTGTCACCGTACTTCACTTCAGTGTTGTTGTGTTTTTCTGGTCCTTTGGGATCATTGGTGCCAGCGCTATTAAGTGATGAGAATTGAGTGCCGCTCGGGCCGGTGCTGGGGGGCGGGCCGTGAGGGATTTTGCACTTGTTCATTATCCCTCATGTGCGGACTCAATCAAACCGAGTCTGCAATTCTTATGTAGTTTTGTTGTGATTAATGCTTCCGAGGGATCATTTTGTTTCCAGATTTTTTTTCTAAATGTTCAGGAGAATCATCCTCAAACTCAGAAGTACCTAAAGTTTCAGCAAATGGGACAAAATCTGCTACTGATGCATAACAAATAGTATTCACAACATCAGGCAATTCCATAATTTCTTGCGGTTTACGAAAAAGTCTGTCTGCGTCACTATTTGATTTACCAGTCTTATAATGAATAGAGAAATTGTAATTGCCAAGAGCAGCAAGCCAACGATGACCTGTAGCATCAAGATTTGCTGTTGTAAAAACATATGTTAACGGATTGTTATCCGTAAATACCTGAAAAGAGTTTCCATATAGATAGTCATGGAATTTTTCAGAGACAGCCCATTTTAAACAGAGAAATTCTAATTTATGAGCAGGATAATTCTTTTCACCCCCTCTCAAACCTCTGCTGGCATAAGCAATGACACGGTCTTTGCCATGCTGTTTCTGGTATAAAACTGCTCCTAAGCCTTGACCCGAGGCATCAACATTTAAATGAAATGGCAAGTTATAATCTGCATAAGCTCATTTAACCTAGAGAAAACTGTTTCAAGCCTTCTAATGTGTTCATCAAAAGATTCGGAATAAATAAGAATATCGTCTAAAAATATGAGGCGTTCTTTCAAATTTAGAACTCGGGAAGCCTCGTTACCGCCCATTGGGCGGGTCCCCTCGGGACGGATATTCCGATCCGAACCGCAAACATATGTCAGATATTTTTATTAAAACTTTAAAAAATAACAAAGCATGTTTACCTAAAGATAATATACTGAATGAGTATATAAAATACTCAAAAGATTTGTTATTACCATTGTATTGCAGCTTATTTAATCTTGTACTTGAAACAGGAATTGTTCCAGATACATGGTGTACGGGTATAATTTTACCTATTTATAAAAACAAAGGGGACGAAAATAATGCTGATAATTATAGAGGTATAACCATTTTAAGTTGTCTTGGTAAATTGTTCACATCAGTTTTAAATTCTAGAATAAATATTTTTTGGAAGAGTCTGGCCTATTAAATGAGGAACAGGCAGGGTTTCGTAATAGTTATGGAACTACGGATCATACTTTTTCCTTAAAAATGTTGATTGATATTTACTTATCGAAGAAAAAGAGATTGTATTGCTCTTTTATTGATTACAAGAAAGCATTTGATAGTATAAACCGTACTGCTCTCTGGAGGAAATTGTTAGCACATAATATTGATGGGAAAATACTTAAAGTTATTCATAATATCTATGACAAAGCTAAGTCTTGTGTTAAAGTGAATAATGCATTGTCAGATACATTTGTAAGCTGTTTAGGTGTGCGTCAGGGAGAAAATCTTTCTCCAATTTTGTTTTCAATTTTCCTTAATGATTTGGTTTCTTATATGTCTACACATTGTGAAGGGTTGCAGTTTTTATCAGACCAGATATATGAACAGTTAAGTAATGATGAAGTTGATGTATTCTTGAAGTTGTACTTATTACTCTATGCTGATGATACAGTTGTTTTCGCGGAAAGTCAAACTGGCCTTCAAACAGCACTAAACTGCATGCTTGATTATTGTAAATTATGGCATTTGACTGTTAATACTGATAAGACAAAAGTTGTTGTATTTTCTCGTGGTAAATTAAGAAATAAGCCTGTATTTTATTTCAATAATGCACCTCTAGAAGCTGTAGATGATTTTAGTTATTTAGGTTTGATATTCAACTTTAATGGTAAATTTAATAAAACAAAAAAGCACTTGACAGATCAAGCGAGGAAGGCTATGTTTAGTATTTTAACTAAAATTAAGAAATTGTGTTTGCCAATTGATATTCAGTTACAGTTGTTTGATAGTATGGTTAAGCCAATATTATTGTATGGGTCGGAGGTGTGGGGATCTTGAAATAATTCTATTATTTCTCAGTTTCAATTGAAATTTTATAAATATATACTTAAACTTAAGATGTCAACTCCTTCGGTTATGGTTTTGGGAGAATTAGGTGCATTTCCTATTGAAAATGATATTACTTGCAGAATGTTAAATTTTTGGAGTAAACTAGTTAATGGTAAAAATGATAAAATATGTGCTTCTTTGTACCGCACTATGTATAATCTTCGTTAAAAGGGTATTTTACTGTCAGTGGATCGAGAAAGTAAAATCTACTTTGAATAATATTGGTTGTTCTGATTTTTGGATAACTCAGAATGTTGCAAATTTTAATAATTTTAAATATGTAATAAAATCACGATTACGTGATCAGTTTTTACAAGTATGGAATAGTGATGTTTTTGAGTCTGCTAAGTGTTTAAACTATAGAAAATATAAAACTCAATTTAAATTAGAACATTATTTACTATGTTTAACATCTGTAAATTTAGATGTCTCAATTCTAATATTCCTATAGAGAAAGGTCGCTATTTTGGTATTGAAAGAGAAAATAGAACATGCTCACTTTGTAATCAGCAAGAAATAGGTGATGAATTTCATTATATTTTTAAATGTACTTATTTTAATCATGAAAGACACGGGTATATCAGTAATTATTATTCAAGGTTTCCTAGTATTTTAAATTTTCAGGCTCTAATGTGTAGCGACAACAGAAATACTTTATTTAATCTAGCCATTTTTGTCAAAGCTATAATGCTGAAATTTCAATAAGCCATCTTCCTTATTTACTTATTTATTGCATGCCATGTTTGTATTATTTTTTTTTTGTTTTGTTGATTGTTCACTCTTATGCTCTTAAGGGCCATGAGTTTTGTTTATAAATAAAATAAATAAAACAGATATTATTAATCTTTTTTAAAAATTAAGAAGTTAAAACCTATGATTAAAAAAATGAATAAAAAGGTGGCGAGTTTTATAAAGATAATGTTAAAGGAATTGCGTTTCATAAATAGTTCCGCTATTACGAAGAAATAATTAGTCACATACTTTTAATAATTGTCAGCGCCAAAGTCTAGCATCTGGGTAATACTGTCACTTGATGTGGCTCCCGAGTCAGAGTTGACCCACGCATAGATCTTTTTTGGACAATACTAGATCTGTGTTGCACTTCAAAAATTCTAAATAAGGTTAAGCAAATTATAGCGATTTTCGGGTTTTATTTATTATAACTGTTTCATATTGAATTCTACATTAAATATTTATATATTGTGTTAATATTTAATTCTACATTAAATATAATTCTACATTAAATATATTATACACAGTACCTTTAAACTTGATTGTTATGCTTCACCTACTTAGTGTATTGAGCAATTGACTTCATTGTTTAACAGTCTTAGAAAACAGTATCAACATCTCGTATTTGCATACACACCAAATAAACAAACATAACACGTACAATAACCATAAAATGTTAAGAGTACTTGTAGACGGGAAATAATTGAGAGATCCCTTCTCTGACCTTTAAGTTGAATAACAATAGATTTAACGACAAACATGGACATGTGATCTTTTGTTTTCTTATGTTGTGGTGAAATTCTTATTGTATCCACTAATCTGATAATTAGAATAAGATAGGACATTGATCTATGCACTATGATTGTTCAGTAATAACAACACGACTTTCCGCTGAAAAAAAAGATTTTCGTTCCACACCCCAGAAAACGGGAAAGCACGAGAATCCACGAGAACACGAAGTCGGCGTGATCGGCATTTTGTCCCAAAAAAGAAATCATTTTAGTCTCCTTTTCACAAAAATCTAAAGGTATGCAAACGTTAGCTATTGAAGATGTTTTGTGTGTATGTTGATATTTTGTTTGTGCTGCCAAAGTAGAGAATAGAACGTTTATAAATAAAATTTCGATACGCGGCTATCAGTGCGCCGTGAAATTTGGAAAAGTCAAAAGTAAAAAAAAAATAAACATGATAAACCCAGTAATTTTTTATAGCTTCTGAATGAATTTTAATTCTGTTAGTCACACTTAAGATAGACCTGCAAGCTTTAAATTGACGAGGTTTTTACTACTTGTGTTTATAAAAAATTATGATCGCCCTACTGTATGCAAGGGAGATAACAAAGAAAAATGAACCCGGGTCAACTAGAATCCGGGTCAGCTCGGCCCTAAAACGTACTCGGCACGGGTCAACTCGGCCCACTTTTCAATTAATAAGTTTTAGGTTTGTGTTATCACTATTTATTGTAATTATTGTAATTATTTATAAAATTATATAATAATAAGATATTTCTCATTATTCATTTACCTTAACAACATGCAAAGCAAAGTTAATACGTTATATATATTTTTGTAAAGTGGGCCGAGTTGACCCGTGCCGAGTTGGTATAGGGCCGAGTTGACTCTTTTCCGGTCAACTAGGCCTTGAAACTAACTCCCCCCCCCCCACCACTTCGATATATATATATATATATTTCCATCTTTTATTATTTATTTTTTAATAATTATAATTAAAATACTGATACTGTTAAGTTTATTTGTGAAAGTAGTCCAAATAATTAGTCGAGATAAAAAGTTATTTCACATTTTATATTTATCTATATTTGTCACTGATCAAGTCTTTTTACACATAAAACTTTTTTAAAACCATTTTCAAGAGAATGAAAAAAAACCCATTTACACACAAGTCTCAAAAAGTAAAGATTGCATTCTGTATATCGAGGGTTGGCCAACAAAACTGTTACAAATCCTCCTTTATTTCATATCAGTTACTGCAGTTTTGCAGTCGACCCATGATTTACGGGAAAAATGTTTTTTTAAGAGTTTTTATCAAAGGGAGAATTGGCTATATTAATTGTTGTCTATTATTAATTACAGCAAAATGACTGCAAACGGTGCCACAAATGAAAACCATGAGGAGGTTGAGAAAAAGCCAGGAGTAGTTAGAAAAAGTAAAATTTTATCAATAATTATTGTAATGCCTTTACTTTGAAGATTTTAAGATTGAAACCTTTTCATGTGTATCTTAGTAGAAGTTGGTTTAGAGTTGTGACTTAGTTTAAAATCTCATGACTTAAAATTACAGGTTCTAAGATAAATATTATCTTCAATATATAGTTTATTAAGAAATTTATTTTATAGCATTGTTTCTAAAAAAAATATGGATCATGTAAATTTGAATTTATTGAAACACATATTTTATTTATATTGAACAAAATTTACAGGTATATGTCACAAAAAATAAGATTTAACTGTCTTATAAACTCTACAAGCTACAGCTGTGTAAATGTTTCACTTTTTTGTAGTTTCCAAAATTACTTTCACCATTGGACCAATCAGGCAGGAGGATTTGTCAACCCCAGAATTGAACAAACTTATGGCCATGGCTAGGAGATTTGATATCACCTTTGATACAGTTCCCATCCTGGATTCAGATCAGACTGACAAATTAGGGTAATGATTTAAATGATTATCTCAATCAATTGAAGTATATTGAATTTAAAAGTGAATAAAAGTGACTGATTACAATATCAGAAAACAGCCCAAGGTATCAAAAGCAAAGCTTTTGAATGCAAGATTGTAGTGAGCAGAGCAGTCATTATCACATATTGGATGGAGAGGAGTTTACTAATGCTCGGTGCCTATCATTTCTTTACAGTAGTCATTATTCAAAGATTCAAAGCACAGTTCGAAAGCAGTAATTTTTTAACATTTTAATCTTTTTAAATTGATCGACTTTAAAGAAAATTTTCATACTTCATAAATTTTTTATTGGTAAAATTTATGATCATGATTACATAATTTGGTCATAGGTATAATGTGGTGTTGTCATTTTGGTTTACAGATATATCACCCTGCCATTTGAAATCCGAACACAAGAGTACTTGTTGGTATTGTATGATCGTTTAACAAATCTAAAGCTCAGTCCCTCTAGAGATGTGTCTGTCAAGTTCCCTGATGAGTTGAGAAGACATGTAGAAGGTAATCCTAAAATGTTCACACGCACCAGTATGAGCAGTAAAGTGTAATAATGACAGGCTTTGCAGTCTGGCCAAGCTCCATAATATTCACTGCATGATTTTAGCATTTAAATATCAAAATCACTCACATTAATAACAGACAGATACAGATCTTGGAAGTCCATCACCACAAGACCAGCAGTTTAAAGTCAGGACAACAAATTTTAAAGTGCTGAGGTTGATCTAGATCTTCTATTTGGGTTTAAGTATTTGCAGTAAGTGCTGGGAAGGTGTGAAGTTTTTATAATACTGATTTTGATATTTATGATTTTCATTCTTTTACTGCTATACAGACAGAGTTAATGTTATTTATAATTATTTTTGAAGGGCAAAAGCAACAAATGTATGTGATGCTAAAATGTCTTCCATATGAAATAAATAAAAAAAATGATAATAATTTAAGCTGATGAAACATTGAAAGTTGCCACCTATGATGGAAATTTTCTTTGAACAGTAAGTGAATGCAATGACATTTTGAAGTTTGTTGTGTAAATGTATTCATTTATGATTTCAGAGGTGAGGGTCAAGATTCATGAAGCCAAGAAGCAGAAAATAGAAGAGGAGAAAAAGAGAGGTTTGTAGATCTTTGATTCTTAGTACTGGTATTGATACTATTCTCACAGATACACATCCATACATACAAGTCTGTATAGCTACTGAACTGTGTAAAAGTGAAATTTAAGCATATTGCATAGTCTTTGACAATTATTACCTCTCAAACATAAATGTACAGTTTTCCAGATTTTTTGAAGAGCACATTTATATGGAACAGTACATAATTGCTGTAATATATTATGTATACTTTTACATGTGTAAACATTCTAAAATGAAACATTTTAACCCTAACAGTGGATTTGGTGAAACGCAGCATATTTGCGACTTATGTTGATAAGGATACTGGCAAAGAGCAGCTGGAAGAAAAATTCCCTGAGGCCAAGGAGATTACCCTTAGACAGCATAACTTCCAATGGTAATTGACAAATTGTTTACTTTAATTTTATTTTATAGCATATTGAATTTTATCAATTTATTTTATTTTAGACTGATATTAATTTATCATTGGTATTTTTATTAGCTCGACTATTCGATAAGAATAAGTAGAGCTATTGTAGTCACCCGAGCGTCGGCGTAACCACTTATGTTAAAGTTTTTGTAATAGTTCAAATATTTTCAAAGTCCATTGACATATGGCTTTGAAACTTTGCACACTTGTTCACCATCATGACACCAACCTGTAAACAGGAGGAGGCAACTGTATCAAGCATTTTTTTTACTATCAAGCACTAAGAATAGTCGAGCATTGCTGTCCTACCGACAGCTCTTGTTCTGTGAATTGATAATCAGTACACATTTGTAAAAGAATGACAATTTCGACTTAAAACATACTGTAGATTTTCAGTCAAAAGGACTTGTCTGTAACTCTGCCATTATTAAGCAATGAACATATTTCATAGCAGTGTTGCCAAAAAATTGAAAGAAGAAAACACATGCACAGGGCATTTGTTAACAATACACATCATAATTGTATGCACAGAACATATGTTTTACTGAAATCAAGATTTGCTGTGGACTTATTCTATGGGAGCTCTAACGTGTATACTTCAAAAGTTTAAGGTCTTATATTGTGTTAATCTTTTGATTCTGTATTTTGTTGATTCCAAGATTGAAAAGAGAAAATTATTTCAGTTCTATTCCTCAAATATGCCTTTACAATATCCTATGTTTTCATAAGTAAAGGAATTTCTGCTTGATAAATTTATATTTGTAGACAAATTATTATTGATTAAAACTTTATTGATATTGCATGTGAACAGGTTTGGCTGCCTGGAATTTGAGTCTGTTGATAAGGCTCTGGAAACTTTGAAGGGTAATAACACGATCGAGATTGAAGGACAAAAAGTTAAGCTAGTCAGACAAGCTCCTGATTTTGGTAAGTATATTTGTGCTGAAAAGCAATTTTTATTAAGTAATATTTTATGGTGATTGAATGTTACTGTGGAACTGTTGCGAAAAGAGGATTTGCAGTTTCATAATCTACCGAGTCATACCAGAGCATATTAATTTTAACTTGAGACTTTAAAATCCACTAAGGCCATCAGTAGATCATTACATTCTATGCTTTATTAATTCGTTAATAAAATTTAACGGTATATTATGGATTTTTAAATTATAATTTTTGTTAAAATATCAGAGAGAAAGAAAAGCCCAACCCACAGCTGGTAAACCTACCAGCAAACGCAAGCGACCAAACAACTGGTGGCCAGCGTCGATAGTGTGTGGAGTGGCTATGGGGGTCGGTGGCAGGCAGTGGCAACGCGTCTTGCTGTTCCATGAGTTCCGCGCAAGAAGGTCATAGGTAGAGTTAGAAAATAAAATACCACAGTTTAGACAAAATTTAAAATGAAAAACTATATTATAAGTTAACATTCCTTTTACATGCCAAATGTGGCGTCTATTAAACATAGACGTCTATTTTATATCTTTACGTCATTTCTTTTATGTATCAACTGATGAAGCTAATAAAGCGAAACATGTATTGATATTTAAATTTGTGTTGGTTTTTGATATATTTGTCCTTTGTTTTTTTTTTAAAGCATATTCAGACTTAAATTACTACTGATATGTTAAATAAGAAAAATCTTGGTTGATGGTACATAAGTGATAGTAAAAATAAGTGGTCAGATGCAAGTTCTTAAAATTCTCTTTATGCTGCATAAAATCATAGCATAAGTTTGAAAGTACACTGTATTGATTTCTTGAATTAAGACTTGTCCATTTTGAATTGAAAATAAGAGAATTTGTAGCCATCTACCTTACCACATGAGAAGACATATGGCTATGGCATCGTTTGCCATATAGTTGTTTATAGCATATCTGTGTCTTTAGTTAGTGAGAGCTAAATGAGGAGTGTTATTATTTCGCAAGTGGTGGAGCATGGTAGGGTCGGAGGCATATGAGTGGCACACTATGGAGGAGGGGTATGTCTTTATTTTCAATTCATGTGATTACTTCTGGCATGATCGCATAAATTCGGGAACTTGTTTATATTCAGAATAGATTCGGACCTGATGAATTTGAAGGCGAAAAAAATGATTATCACTTAGGATATAGAGTACAGTATTAGATTTGAGCAAAGAACAAAAAAATTGTATTTATTTATTGGTACAAAATTTTATCTAAATAATTGTATATTTTTGTTTTGTTTAGATTTGGAGATTACGGCGGAGGGTATGGTGGTGGTTATGGTAACCAGGGATACTCAGGAGCTGGTAACTTTCAACTAGGTGCGAAGCGCAAGTCCAATTTAGGAGATTTTGGGGGGTCTCCCAAAAAACCTTTTGGTACACCTCAAGGTAATGCCACAATACGGAATTGTGTCAAACCCATTAGTGTAGATTCTCTCTTGTATCTCCAGATCCTGGAGCTGTCACACTTGCATAACATACTTTTTCTTACTAATGATACCTTTTGTTCTTTTCATGTAGGTTATTCCACCTGTTACAGTTTGGTTTTTACACCTTCTTTATTAATGAGATGGCTCATGAACAGGCTATCCTTTGCAATTCGTTTTCTTTCTGTTTGGAAGTTATGAAAAATTCAGGCCAGAACAATTTTTCACTCGTAAAATTAGTTGTTTTCTTTCCATATCATAGTATTATATGTTGGTTTTTGGATTGGTCACCTACTGTACACTTGTCATTACTCTTACACATTTTCTAGCTGTGTGCAATATAATCGAGTGCTTTTAACATTTGAAAATTTGATAATCATGTGATTTAGCTATAACCCTATGTTCACTCTTGTCAAGGAGATATAATAGTGTGTAAATGGGAAGGGAACTGATTCAAGGATTATTTCACCTTAGATAAAGTTAGATTTTATTAGACTACCCTTGTATAATATTTGTTTGAAATTATGTCAAATAAAATTGTCCTCTTATACTTGTCCTTTTTAATATGCATGTAATAATTTTTGTGACATAATTATTATAAATATTCATATGTGAATTTACTTGTTGAATTGCTTTATTTTGATATACATTCAGTATGATATAAAAGCCTGTAAAAAATATTAAACATTATAATATGGCGATATGAAAATTCAGATTTTGTGCCAAATTTGCAGTTAAGAAGTTAATGATTGGAAATATTTTGTTTTCTTATGTTATTAACACACTGAGTTTTTGTTGTTGTTTTTTTCAAACTAATTGTACTTTAATCCCATAAATTTGATTTTAACCTTTTTCATTTGGAAATATTATTACTAAATATTGTTACTATTATGTATTGTTTTTGTTTTATAGGTGGTGGATATGGCGGCGGGAGAGGCGGCGGCGGAGGCTGGGGCAGATTTTAAACTCTGAAACTAATCTCGTTTCTTTTCATGTTGTTTAAATTCTGTTGAACAAATGCAGGAAGCCTAAAAATATCACAATAATACGTTTATTTGTTGTAAGATTCACGTGTATATTGACATTTGATTAAGAATCTATTTCCATTATGTACCACACTGAATCATTCATTATCATTTTAATCAAATCTCGATCGTTGGTTAATAAATTGATTTAGTCTCTGTTACTATAACTTTAATAAATGGGATCAATAGAATTTCTATCACTGAGTAACGTATTGGATAGTTATTGACTTGGTTAGTCTTGGATAACTATTCTATATTTCAATGTAATATTGTAATGTTAAATCAGTTTATATATTTTCTTTATGTACCTTTACATAGTTGGATCACGAGTCACACATTGTTTGACAAACAATGATTACTAACTTGTCATTTCTAAATTTTCTATTCATTCTGTCTGTTTAATATACTGTAATGCCAAATGTAAAGATAGTTCTTCAGGCAATTCCTGCAAAAGTGTATTTGCTTGCCAAACAAGTCGAGTGAGGACATCGAAAATATTTTTTTTTTCAAAGCAAGTTACTGTTAGCATATTTTAGTGTATACATTATGGGACTATTTCAGTGATCCGTATTTTATTATTCATAAAATTATTAACTTTCAGTAGATAAAGTCTGAATTAATATTAGCATTTTTCTTTAGACAGTTTGGCACTCTATTGTTTTTCATGTTGTGCAAAATAAAAATCTTTTTTGCATCGTAAAAATGTCTCCTTTTTCTTTTTATCAGCCATCGGAACAGAAGCAGTAATAACATCAATAAACACTGTTCCATTGAATGGAATTGGCATGATGATGCAATAACATCAATATAGTTTATAACCATTCCATTTAACATAATCTGTAATTGGTCTCTCATGGTTTTTAGCTCGACTTTTCTATGAAAAGGGGAGCTATCCTACTCGCCCCGGCGTTAGCGTTAGCGTTGGCGTCACACCTTGGTTAAGTTTTTCGTACCACCCCACTTTATTTCAGAAGTATTACAAGTATGGCTTGGAAACTTACCATACTTGTTCACCATCATAACCTCCATCTACAGACAAGAGTACATAACTCTGTCAAGGTTTTTTGACAGAATTATGGCCCTTTTTTGACTTAGAAAGTGTATTGAGCTTGGTTAAGTTTTTTGTACCACCTCACTTTATTTCAAAACCATTGGAGGTATTGCTTTGAAACTGACCATACTTGTTTACCATCACGACCTTCATCAACAGACAAGAGGACATAACTCTGTCAAGGTTTTTGACAGAATTATGCCCCTTTTTGACTTAGAAAATACATTGAATATGGGTAAAATCCACTTATTGCCTTAACCCTTTGAGATATTGCTTTGAAACTTTTAATGCTATTTCACATCATTACCCCATCTGTACGCAAGAGAAGGTAACTCTGTCAAGGATTTGTTTTAAAAATTAAGGCCTTTTATCGACTTAGAATCTTGGTTAAGTTTTTTGTACCACCTCACTTTATTTCAAAACCATTGGAGGTATTGCTTTGAAACTGACCATACTTGTTTACCATCACGACCTTCATCAACAGACAAGAGGACATAACTCTGTCAAGGTTTTTGACAGAATTATGCCCCTTTTTGACTTGGAAAATACATTGAATATGGGTAAAATCCACTTATTGCCTTAACCCTTTGAGATATTGCTTTGAAACTTTTAATGCTATTTCACATCATTACCCCCATCTGTACGCAAGAGAAGGTAACTCTGTCAAGGATTTGTTTTAAAAATTAAGGCCTTTTATCGACTTAGAATCTTGGTTAAGTTTTTAGTACCAGTCCACTTTTTGACTGAACTGTTTGAGATATTAATTTGAAAGTTGGAATACTTGTTTACAATCATGATTCCCAAACATGTCCAGGAGAAGGTAATTCTGTCAAAGATTTTATTTGAATTATGGCCCTTAACTGTCAATGTTTTGTATTATAGGCAAGCACTAAAAAAGTCGAGCGCGCTGTCTTACGGACAGCTCTTGTTTATTTAATCATTTTACATCTGTAAACTTCAATGATGTGTACCTTGGAAGAGGCCAATGTCCTTTCAGCACCTGGACAAGTCTAGCATATTTCAATGGGTAAACATTTTCTTATCACAAAACTGGCTTAATCTAAACAGTAAATGCCCAATATTTAGTATAAATTTTTTTATCATGAAATTGCACAGATTCAGCATTGGAACCTTGACACAGTAATTTGAGTAAAACAAGAAAAATGATATTTTCTACATTTGTTAGCTCACCTGTCTCAAAGTGACGGGGTGAGCTTTTGTGATCGATTTTCGTCGTCCGTCCGTAAACTTTTACTTTAAATGACATCTCCTCATAAACCACTAAGCCAATTTCATCCAAACTTCACAGGAATTTTCCTTTGGTGGTCACCTTTAAAAATTGTTCAAAGAATTTAATTCCATGCAGAACTCTGGTTGCCATGGCAACCGAAAGAAAAAACTTTAAATATCTTCTTTTAAAAAACCCTAAGAGCTAGAGCTTAGATATTTGGCATGAAACATCTTCTAGTGAGTGTCTAACAAGTTTGTTCAAATAAAAGCCCTGGGGTCAAAATTGGCCCCGCCCCAGGGGGTCATTGATTTTCCCATTATGCATATAGTAAAAACTTAAAAAATCTTCTTTTTAAAAGAACCCAAAGAGCTAGAGCTAAGATAATAAGCATGAAACATCTTCTAGTGAGTGTCTACTAAGTTTGTTCAAATAAAAGCCCCGGGGTCAAAATTGGCCCCGCCCCAGGGGGTCACTGATTTTCCTTATATGCATATAGTAAAAACTTAAAAAACTTCTTTTAAAGAACCCAAAGAGCTAGAGCTAAGATATTTAACATGAAACATCTTCTAATGAGTGTCTACCAAGTTTGTTCAAATAAAAGCCCCGGGGTCAAAATTGGCCCTGGGGGTCATTGATTTTCCTAATATGTGTAAAGCAAAAACTTAAAAACCTTCTTTGAAAAAACCCAAATAGCTAGAGTTTAGATATTAAGCATGAAACATCTTCTAGTAAGTGTCTACAAACTTTGTTCAAATAAAAGCCCTGGTGTTAAAACTGTCATTGTTTCTAACTGAATGTGTATAGTAAAAACTTTAAAAAATCTTCTTTTAAAAAACCCAATGAGGTAGAGCTTAAATGTTAAGCATGAAACATCTTCTTATGGGTGTCTACCAAGTTTGTTTAAATAAAAGCCCTTGGGTTAAATTTGGCCCTGGCGGTGGGGGGGCCCTATATACAGGTGAGCAACCTCAGGGCCATCATGGCCCTCTTGTTTTTATTAACCCGCCAGAACCGAAGGTTCAGGGTGAGCTATTGGTATCAAAGGGGGATGTTCTGTCATCATGCGTCAACAATCGTCTTCTTCTCTAAAACTGCTTGACAGATTTACTTCAAATTTGGTCAGTAGCATCCTTGTGACAGTCGTGCTTGAATTTGCTCATGTCATTTCAATTGGCCACTTTTAGGGGTCAACGGAACTAAAAATAGAAAAACATTTAAACATCTACTACAGAACTAATAGATAGATGATTACCAAACTTTGTAGCATTCTTGGATAGTCTTTTATCAAGTTTGCTCATATTAATTTGATTGGCCCCAATTTTTGCATTAACCATCTTGTACTAAATACATTTAGGTTTACCCTTATAACATAAAACAAGATTTTTATATCAATCATTAAGATAAAAATCTGCAGGAAAAGAAATTTTATTGATTACCTTCATTTTTTTTTCTTGTTTGGCATGGCAAAATTATTTCATCAGTTCATTTCTGTTGAAATAGTTTTGCCATGCTTAAAAAAATTGAAGGTAATCAAGTAATCAATAAAATTTCTTTTCCTGCCGGAGATTTTTATCTTAATGATTGATAAAAAATCTTATTTATGTTCTAAGGGTAAACCTAAATGTATTTAGTACAAGATGGTTAATGCAATTTTTTCATGCATTAATATCTGCAGAAACAAGGATGCATTTTAAGCCATGGGCGAGTACTTTAATAAATCTGAGGGCTTCTGCAGTTGTCAATGCATGAAAAAATGCATAAGCGCTTGGTCAAGGTCACTTACTTAAAATAGAAAAACGCTTTCCGGTTAATAACTAGAGTAAGGAATGAGATATTGTAATCAGACTTGGTGTATAGCAAGCTTATGTAAGACCCTGGTTGGTATCACATTTGAACCCCCTGGGGTCAAGGTCACTGTTACTTAAAATAGAAAAATTGTTTCCAAACAATAATTAGAGTTAGGAATGAGATACTGTAATCAGACTTGGTGTAAAGCAAGCTAATGTGGAGACCCCGGTTGGTATTGCATTTGGACCCCCTGGGGTCAAGGTCACCATTACTAAAAATAGAAAAATGGTTTCATGACAATATCTTAAGTTAGGAATAAGATATTGTAATCAAACTTGGTGTAAAGCAAGCTTATGTGGAGACCCCGATTGGTATTGCATTTGGACTCCCTGGGGTCAAGGTCACCATTACTAAAAGATAGAAAAATAGTTTCCGGACAATAACTAGAGATATTGTGATCAAACCTGGTGTAAAGCAAGCTAATATGGAGACCTCAGTTGATATTGCATTTGGACCCCCTGGGGTCAAGGTCACCATTACCAAAAAAAAATAGTAAAATGGTTTCTGGTCAATAACCAAAGATATGAATGAGATATTGTAATCAAACTTGGTGTATAGCAAGTTTATATGAAGACCCTGGTTGGTATTGCATTTGGACCTCCTGGGGTCAAGGTAACTGTTACTATAAATGGAAAAATGGTTTCCGGACAATAACTATAAGAGTTAGGAATGAGATATTGTAATCAAACTTGGTGTATAGCAAGCTTATATGGATACCCTGGTTGGTACCACATTTGGACCCCTGTGGTCAAGGTCACCATTACTTTAAATAGAAAAATGGTTTCCGGACAATAACTAGAGAGTTAGGAAAAAGGTATTGTAATCAAACTTGGTGTATTGCAATCTTATATTTAGACCCTGGTTAGTATTGCATTTGGACCCCCTGGGGTCAAGGTCACCATTACTTAAAATAGAAAAATGTTTTTTGGACAATAACTAGAATTAGGCATGAGATTTTTTAATCAAACTTGATGTATAGCAAGTTTATATGGAGATCCTGGTTGGAATTACAATTAATTGAAATAATTCTTTGTACACAGCTGATACTCCATTTACTAAAGGTTGAGTTCAATTTTTTCTTCAGACTACTTATTTTTCAAAAAGTCAAAGTTGTTGGGTATTAATCACCTTTAGTGATAGGTCTAGTTTTATCTAACAAAATTTTATTCATGCACAAATATACTTGAACACACCTGTATGTTATCTTGTATAGGCAATCTTGGTTTATACATTGACATAGGTGCCCACTTTTTCCAGAGAACATATGCCTGATCCTTGACAGATGTCCTGAATTACAATGGAAAATTCACAGAAATGTTGTTGGGGACCATGACAATGTGCCCTCTCAATAGTTCATTTTAAATTTATTATTTGGCCATTTATTATAACTATGGTATGAAAAAGGCCAGGCACTGACTCATTGGACATCAAAACAAACTTCAAGAGCTCTCGTACCACACTTAAATGTGAAACTCTCTTTAAAATGGGGGAAGATTCTGTATCAAACATGACTCTTGTTTTATAGGGCTGTGGAAGAAAAAGATTTTGTTGATATAAACTTACTTTAGTTAAATCGAGTTGGAAGCTATAAGCCTATTAAAGCACTCAAATCCATTCCTGGAACCAACCAGTACTAAGCAATGGATGTGAAGTTTCTTGCTCAAGAAAACAACAGCTTGCCCATGACAAGGATTTGAACCACGCTTCTAACCACTCGGCCACTCAAAGCAGATTTGTTGCACTATTCAAACCTAATACGGTTTTCCTGCAAGATTAAGCCTTCAGAGAGATTGTGCCCACTGGATATCACAAATTGACCTAGGGCTGACGGGTTAGGAAAAATGTCTAAACTAAAACGAAGACTTGGTACATCAAGGAGAAATTGTAAAAAAATATACAATACAGGAACTAATGAAATGTTGATGATGACGGTTAGTTTTATACTTTTTCCCTGACAGAACAGAAACCTCTATTGATGTACATATCCTGAGGAATAACATGTATTCATTTAGATATTCAACACGCTACCAGAGCATGATCTTGACCTTTAAGATGAAGTAAAAATGGCCTTCAGTAAAAATGAAATTACCAGATAATACAAGAAAGAATGGGCTTGTTCATCTAGAGATTGTGGGTCAGTATTCACTAATAAAAAATCTTTGTGCTTTTTTCAGATATGATATTTACTTTGTTCTCAAGTGCCTTTACAGTACAGTAGATGTATTTTAGTAATACATAATAATATGGATTAATTATTTGATGCATATGCATAGTAGTATCGTCAGCATACATGTCTACGTAAGAGTGTGTTGTACTAAATGGCATATCATTAACGTAGAAAATGAAGAGTAAATGGCAGAGCACCATATCTACTAACCCAACAAATTGTGCGCTTAAGGCCTTTTTATTTAGATGATGGTCGCCCTTCAGACATCTATGAAATATCAGATTATAAAATCGGTCTGTCTTGCAGTCTAAATATTGAGACTACATATCTACGATCAGTAACGATTTTGATAAACTAATGTTTTCAATAAACCAGCCTTATCTACAACAACATTGTAATTTGGATCAGTAGTACATGTGCGCACACTTAATTTAGTATCTTTACACCTAGAAATAAAGTGAGAAAATAAATTTAATGGCGTTCACACTAAACAATAAGGGGAATAACTCTTAACAAAAAAACGAGGTTACGGTAAGGAAAAACAAATAAATTAATAGGAATTCGCCTGTGTTATGTGGTATGTGCATGGTTTCTATAAGTGTGTTTATGAAATATTATATGGTATAAAATGAAGATAATTGTCCAACAGGTTATTGAAACTGCAAATATTTTCTTTGTTACTTTTTTGTTAGCGATTCGCCCCAAAAAGTTTCGTACAGTGCATGCCGTTTGTTGATGATTTTACATTCTGACGATAATTTAACATACTTCCTTTTCGTCAGAGCACCATATTTATTATATATTTTCAGTGTTTCTGCCAGCTCTGATTTTCTGAGGGTCTTTTATGACCCCCTGTATGATATTTTAGGGGTCATTTCAAATTCATAAGGGTCATGCCAATAAATTTAACAAAAATTTAAAAAACAACAGATAACACTTTATAAGTTTCATTTTCTAAGGCACTTTACTTCTTGCCAGAGAACATTTATGTACCATCATGTAGTTCAACTATATTTGAATAAAAATATTGTTAAATACTTGTTTTTGTGTTATATTTTTGAATAGTTATTTTAATTTTTTTTGTCAATTTATTCATCAACAAAATTACACCATTTATAACAGATTGTTTTTCTTTCGGGGAATTAGGGTCATTGTCAACATTTTTTTTATATGATACTTCTTTTTGGTCATGGACAACAATATTTTGTGTATTTTTCTTAAAAAATTGGTCAATCTCCGCTATTTTGGAGCAGACGGCATTTTCAACAGACAGTTAATTCGTTCGCGGAATATGACGACAACAAAATAAATAATTTTGTCTGGGCGCTTTCATTATATGCAGTATCGTATAAATGCAAGCGTTTATTAACTAGTTGAAATTGGCTAAATGCCGGACCCGGTAAATTTCATTTCTCATTAAAATTATAGTGGAGCCCTCGGTAAACATTCCGTACATTTTTATACTGAATTGACTGTTTTTAGTATATCTGACTCGTGTTGAAATCAGCGACGGTGAAATTCTTGCGTCACAAAATACGCACTTACTAAATTTCATTGCGTCATGGCCGAAAATAATGCGCCAAAAACGCAAAAACGCGCTTTGGCAGAAACACTGTATTTTTATTCTGACCGTTAATTTTTCTTCTGTAAAACTTGTATTTTTTATTGGTGTAAATGTTGATTACTCCACAGACACTTGGGTTGTGGAGTTAAACAGTTAAAACGCCTTTAAAATCCAAATAAAATCAACCCCAGTACATGTACTGATCATATATATCAAAAAAACTAAGTATAAGCTGTTTTGAAAAAAATTCATATTTCTACGTAGACCTTTAATTATAATACACAAGATAAAAATGTTCGCCAGTAAAAATCTGCACACCTACCATCAAAATCAGCATGTATTTTATGCCATTTCCAATGTTTTCACATAATCCTTTGGTCCATCGATACAGAAAATATAATTCTTCATGATGATGGTCAATTTTACACTTCAATGTCAATATAAACAATGCAAAAGGTGAAATAAAAATCAAGATTATTGACGTTTTACTCCATTTACAAAATCTTTTGACAGATTCAGACGTGGCTCCCCACCTTTGCCGTATACAAATATGCTCTGCTTTGAATTATTGAAACCAACATATTTCCTAATGGCTCCGTCTATAGCTGACTGGTTCTCATCTTGAAAGAGCAGCGCATTTGCATACGCATGCACTTATCTGGCAATATACTAGACCTGGTGATTCTAAAGTTGGATTTGATACACTCATGCAGTAGATCTATTGTAAACCTTATAACTTATATTTATATTCCATGATATATAGTTGATGTGAGTCAAGATCATCAATTTACCGGCCATGCCAGGAACAAGACAAAGCACAAGATTTTCATCTTTGAAAAAGTCAGAGAGTGAGAAAACAACAGCAGATGATGAGGATACTGATAATGATGTTTCTGTAGCAGCGGTTGATGAAGGCGAAGGGATTACTGTTGATTTAGAGGTTAAAGATGGAACATTGGCAAAGGGTATTGCTATTATAATAATTGATTAGCTTTTAAACGCAGTAGATAAATGGTTGTTTAAATAAGTTACTGTTTTGTAAATTACTTAAAAGTACCTGATGATAAGTTTGTCTAGGAATGTTAACTTTCAAAATGTTAAATGTTTGTCGTTAAAGTAGAAATATTAAAATGCATAATTTTATTGCTACACATATATTTGTATTTCTAAAAAAAAATGAATTTGTACTAAGTTTTTCTTTTTGTTTGTTGAAAATTAAACACAGAAGATGCAGCAAACAAAAGTGAAACTGTTGAAGTAAAGATAGAGGGAGTACCTAGTTCAGTTGAGAAGAATGATGACAATGAGAAAGGAAAGGAAGATGATCTTCTACTGACAGAAACAGACGATGTTGGATCCGAGAAATGTACAGAGGTAACTGAAACAGACAATGCTGCCATTGAGAAAGAGATGGAAGTGAATGATGTACCAGTTACTGACACAGAAAGTAAAACTAATACAGATGAGAAGAAAAAGTCAGAAACAAGTGAAGGTATATATGGGTTTACAATTTCTTCATTTTGCTAAACAATGTAAGATGTTTGCCACCAGGTGGGTCAAATTGCTAGAATAAATTTCAATTCAGTTAATTTATTGTACATTCCAAACAAGGGAATTATGTATACCATGTTTAAATACAGTACATTAGGGTTGTGATTTATGTCATATGTCAGTAATAGATGAAAATGGCCTCTTAGAACGATAAATACTATGTGAAATATCTGCAAAAACTGTCAGTGAGTGAGTACTCACTACTCAGTAGAATGGCATACCGATATAAACAACAAAACTTGCACTTAATGTTGTTGGCCTCATTCCTGTGAGACTGGACTATCTGCAAGGAAAATGATTGCATCTAACAACAAAAAGCACAATATTTTGAAACTGAGTCTATAGGCAATTTATTGCCTACATGAGGCAGGACACAAAGGTAAAAAAATCACTGTTGGTCAAGTTGGCATTATTTTAATTTTCATCCTGTGTTGAGAAATGTGGTTTCTATGGCAAAAAAATGGGTAAGAAAAGCTAAAAAAATCTTGATCTTGTTACTATTAAAAAAGAAGCCTTTTAATATTCAATAAGTACTTAGAATAGTAAAGTGACCCTGCATACATTTACAATACAATTCAGAATTGTGTGGAAAAATGAACTAGTACTGTTGAAAAGAAAAATAAGTTTACATGTCTGAAAATGATACCTCTGGATTATGATTAAAAAAAGTGTGTCACTTGGGTATTTTTATTTTGCCTACCAGTTGTCTTTAAAAGAACTGATTATGAACTTGTGGTTAATACTTTCTGTCAATTATACAGATCTAGGTGGAAAGGAAAAAGATCAGAGTGATTCCAATGAAGTTAAAGTCGAAAAGGAAACATTAGAAGCAGAGAAGGATACTGAAGAAAGTGTAGACGTGCAGGAAAAGAAAGCTGATGAAACAGTCACAGATCAGAAGTCAGAGGAAAAGTCCAAGGTTAATACTGAGGGTTTAACGAAACCAACTGATGGTGCTAAACCTACTGAACAGACTCCAGAAGTCTCACCTGCTAAAGGTAATTGTAATTTATACATTTGATGTATATTAAAAATGTTAGTGGAAAATGTCTTGAGAGCTCATTGAAGGTATGTGATTCTAATTGATTGCTAGCTTGTCTAGGGTCTGTCATACCATACAAGCAGCACATCTCTACACTGGTGCTAAGTTTTATAAAGAATTAAGAAAAGCAATTAAATTAATGCTAAAATTATTATCAAGGGAACAAATACAGTGATTTGATCTAGTACAATTTAGAAGAAATCTTTCAAGTTTAGAACAATACTACAAAAATTAATAGGTGTCATTCTCTGACTAGGTTTTGATTGTGTCTGTTCATTGAAGGCAATGGAAAGTTCAACACCTCTCATTTCTACTTGCTCTGGCACCAGTATTCAATTAACCAACACTAAATGTATTAGATCAATGATCTTGAAGGTCCAGTAACAGTTCATTTCAATTTTAAATGACTGATAATAAAATATATACATATTATTCCAGCATCGACATCAGGCCAGTCCTCCGATGCTACAAAGCCATCATCAGCATCAGACTTGTCCCCAGCATCAAAGAAGACTGATATATTAACACAGGAACCAAAATTTGACAAACCGTTTCCTGCTTCATTAGCAAAATGTAAGTTTTTTGAAATGCTGATTTTTTAAACCCATAACCTATTTAATTTCTTAAATGTGATTGTTCTGGGGAGCTGTCCATTTAGAATTAAAAGTTGGTCAGCCAACAATTAAGAGTGACGAGTCTGTTCAGATTGCAGGGATGCTTAATCTGGCCTGGCTCTATGGTAATAGCAAAATTTCTTTCAGGTTTTGCAGGGTTAAAATTAAAGAATTACCTAGTTTATGGTATTACTTGATGATGTAACATAAGTTGAATATCTTATTAATATTTTAGGAGAAGACCTTTATAAGCTTTATAGCTTTCGTCTCTATTCCTTTTTCATTTGTGTATCTACTTATTGTAAATGTATTAACAACGTGATGTATCATTGTTTGAAATAAACTATATTTAAACTAAAAAACTAAGTTTAATATCCATTATCTCAAAACATTATCATTAATAATAAATACAGTTATTTTGCTTGACACAGAGTGTTAATTTCTTTTTGGCATGAGTTCATTACAAAGGATACCATATTGATTCTCTCATGTAAGGTCAATAAAATAAAACAAGCAGCTTCTATGGTGGGATTTTAGTAAGTCAAATTACCCAATTATCTGTGTATTATTTAATACAAACTATTTTCTCCAGCTAAAAAAAACATTATGAAAGGGATGGAGAAATATATTATTTTAGTCCTTGGGGCTAGTGAAATATTGATGGTAATGCACATATTTTTATTTATATTTTAGTGCGTAATCTAACAGTGAACATAGGTCCCATCAGACAGATGGATCTTAGGTCAGAAAAGCTGCATGAAATCTTGAAACTAACAGACAATTTTGAGATCAAGTTTGAACTTAGAGATAAGGTAGATTCAACTGGTAAAATTGTGCAGGAAAAATCAGGGTTAGTAGTTTTGAGTATTGTAATTTATTAAATGATGTATATGACATTGTATTTGTTCAAGAAATTAAAGGAACTCCACTGAGGTCCAAAAGCATATAATTTTAATTTCTTATATATATATCAGCTTGGGCAAGTTAAAATAGAAAGGTATGCAAAAGAAAATTAAGAATTAAAATCAAAATCGTACTTATGTGCTAGTCTTTGCGGGATTAGATTGAAAAGCATTGCAACTCTTTTCAATTATAGGTTATATATCACAATTAGAGTAATTTTTTCTGTTAAAACAGAGTGAGCAAATAATCTGAAATTTGTAGACAAGTAACTGGTCTAGACCTACATCAAAGGAAACATAAATCTTGAAAAATTATTTCCATACCCATGATGTCAAAAATCCTCAGTGCAGTCCCTTTAAGGGAAATTAAAAAACTAAGATAGAAATTTTTCACTGGAATGTATTGTAAAAAAAATATATTGATAATTTTTCTGTTAAAAAACATATTGATAATTTTTCTGTTAACTCAACAACAATTTATTTTATAACACATGATAAATGCTCAAGATAAAAACAAAACAATTTCTGATTGCCTGCATTTATTAAGTAAGAGAAATTATTTGATCATACAGATTTGTACGTCTGCCGTTTGAGATCACAACTCCAACATTCCTGATCCGTGTGGCATTCAGGCTGGGAAATCTTCACATTGATGGAAGAGATATGTCTGTCAAGTTTCCAGATGCTTTCAATCAGGCTGTAGTGGGTAGGTTCATGTTCAAACTTGACAGATGACATGTGATAATATGTTGATGTGTATTTAGTAGACTATATTAGTATTGTAATTTTCATAGTATGTTCAGCGATATCTGAAGTGAAGCGTGAACATACATACATATATATATATATATATGTACAACGAAAGTAATTGTCACAAAATTGAGAATTGCACTGCCTTGCACTTTTTCCTGAAAACATAGAAGGGCAAAAAACTTTTGTTACGAGGCAACCGTGTTTATAACCACAAAATTATATTCAACAGTGTGTAACAGATAATTTATCTTATTCTGATGCTTTCTAGTACCTAACTTAGTGATCGCGACCTTTGCCCTAGTAATGAAGCTCTTTGTTTTTTGAAGTTCTTATTTTGCTTACAACCAGTAGAAGACATTTTTTTCATGCACTTGTAATCTACTTAACCATTGCAAATGTTTACGTTTCTGGTTAGAATGTCAGCAGCGAGACTTTTGTCCTAGTTATCAAGCTTTATTTACTTTCTGAATTTCTTATTTTTCTAAAGTTTTTGATGAACCTGTAAAATCAATTCAACATTGCAAATGTTTGTGTTTCTTGGCAGAATGCCAGCAGTATATTGAGGACAATAGGAAGTTCAGAGCACAAAAGTGTAAGTATTTACTATTAGAACTTCAGTATATAAGGTAAGTTAATTATTCTATATGTAGGATGGGTTAAATGGTTTAAAAATGGAAAAATGGGATCTATCTTGGCATGCCATCTGAAGAAGAAATCAAGTGAATGGGGAAAAAAAATAAAAAGACAACCAAAGATCTCTATCATGGATGAAATCTAAGAAAACCAAAATTTGTTACTGTGGACCAAGAATAAGAAGTCCTGCTCACATATTACTAAACAGCTTAATGGCAAGTAGCCACGATTAAACTTTAAAAACTTCTTGGTATTGGTTGGAAATGATGCAGATGAAAAGAAAATATTGAAGATTTTATCAAAATTGAAGAAATACTTCGGTCTCATGGCACATAAACATCAGAGGAAACTGAAAAAAAAAAGAACACTTCTTACACACTGATCTTTGACACAGTTCTTTTTGGAAGACATTTTCCAGCTTGTAAAATAAAGACAGTTTGAATGTCAAGCTAAGAGAGAGACAACTTAAAGTATTTGACATGTGACTGTAGAGACTTCAACAGATTGTGTACCTGTTGGTTCTGAAATTGATTTAAAATACCAGTAGGAAAACAAAATCAACAGAAAATATGCAGAAGAAAGCATGAAAAATTACTTTCAAAAAATTTATGATCAGAGCTGAATAACTTTAATTATTATCGTCTGGGAAGGTGTTAGTAATTTTCAATAAAACCTTGTCAAACCTTTAATGTATCACCTTCATGAAGAAATATTTAAATGGCAGAGGAAACTAAAGTGATGCATTAACTATTACCATCAAATATGAAAGAAAACAAAAACAGCAAAAAAATCACAAGAATAGAAGATTTAGTTCTAAATTTTCAGAGAAGCATGTTTCATGATACTGTGACAGTTAAAATGCCAAAATAGTCGGTAACAAACTCTGGCAGGTTTGAAATTGAGGAGAAATTATTGGATCAAAATTGATGAAATCTTGTGGATCAAAATATGGTGAAATATTGAACGTCTGGTGAGATATGTGGTGAAGTAACATTTGTGAACTGTAACTTCATACTGATTTTGTCAGCACATAACATGTGGTAATAATTATTTTAATCAATTTCATCTCTATTGATTGTGAAATAACTCTATGAAATAGAACAAATCCATTTATAGTTATATAAAAATGAAGACACTCTAAATGGCTGGAACTGCAATTGATTCTATACAGTCAAATGAACTGAATTTAAGTTTGTCTAATGTCTTCAACTTATTGAACTGTGAAAAGGGAACTGAGGTGAAACAATGTGTATAAGTAGAGACAAGAAGAAGCATTTGAATACGTATCAATACAGAATTATCATCTATGATGACATGTAAAAAGGGAGGAAATATTTCTCTAGATACTTACTGGCGTTCGCTATAGCGTTTCTCTAGATGAACAAAGATTTTCTTACTTCAGATATAAGCGATTTTATGATGCTACCTCTACACAGCAAGCACCTTTGTAAACCAATCGCATGATCCAATTCAACTTATTGTAAATGGTGTTCACATCATAGAGATTATCCTGTTCTGATTGTGACATTTTAAGGATGGATATTATAAATCATACAATGTACATTTCATTTTGACTGATCTGGAACTCATGTTTTGAACAAAGGTTCGGACAAAATCATAAATGAAGTAAGGTTGGATTGTGAAGAACAACAGAAGGGAATGTAAAGAGGAAAAGATATTTCAAGGTTTGGCAGCTTTGAAGATTGAAAGATACTGCATTGCCAATCTCTTGTTATTGATTTTGTGTTATGTAGAAACGTAACAAAAACTAAGGTTAAACCTTGAAATCTTCTCATACAAATGTAAGTGAGGAAATTGATACTTTGATTTTACTCATGCAAAATAATTGTTTTTCACATCAAAGGACAATTTAGAAAGTAAAATTGTCATTAATTGGTGTGAATGGAAATCAAAATTATCATACATAATGGAAGCATTGAAAACCCCAAACAGGGTCGTAACATGCTGTTCAGATAGTGTGGACTCTTTGCAGTCCGTGTCTGATACCTTATTGTTTTATTTACATGCATGTAAAATATTCTTTTCTAACAGGAACCTATGTTTTCTGAGTACATTTTGTTTTTTTGTACATTATCCTGAGAGCTGATGTCAATGGAGTATATATGTATTAGATGTAATGTTTGTTTGCTCAACAACAGTTTGAACCAGCATTTGCAAATGTACGAAAGAAACCTGCCATGCATTTTTCATTTTCCGGAATTTGCAGATATAAAGTCTTGTACAGACTGGTCACTAGTTTTGTGATTTTAGTAATAAGAGGAGAAATTGTTACCAAAGAATGCATTGTACATCTAGTTTTATTTTAAGTGTTCTACAAAACCCATGCAATAGCTGTTATGAGGTGTACAGTACACAATGTCCCTGTCACTTGATCAAGTTATAATAACCGTGGGATTACAAAAGGTATATAGAACAAAATTTGCCGTTAATTGGATGCATTCTATACATATTTGATTATGGATCATGCATCCAAAGTTTGGCAAATATGCCTTGAGTTGTACACTTTGCAGTTGAGGAGAGAAAGCGTCAAATAGCCGTGAAAAACGTTCCTGCGAACGTGACAGAGGACACAATGAGGTCACTATTTCCCGAGGCACAAAAGATAACTCTGAATATGGAAGAGTTACCAGATGGAGGTAGTAAAGTAGGGTAAGTACAGACGAAGGTAAACAAGACCTTTTCCCTTTTTTTGATGAGGGCTATAAAAAACAAAACCACACTATATTTTTAATGTTTAAAACTTTTCATCTTAGGGAAAACAATGATATTTGCTCACAATTTTAATAAAAGGATTGCAAAAATATAACTTTTTAGAAAGACTATACATGTTTTCGCTTGAGAAGAAAATACAAGGATTATGGAGAATTGTTATGTCAGGATTTTCTTTTTGGAAAAGCTCCTATCTTTGACAAAACTTTGCAGAGGAATAGGCCTAACATAGGAATGAAATAATGAACGAAGTTTTTTTTTTCCCTTTTTGATTGAAGAGTGCTTACACATATATAAAGAATTTCAAATGCGCTTTTTTTCATATATATATATAATTTATATATATTTTTTTAATGAAATTGGCATTGAAATACAATGAGACAGAAGGCTTAATGCTTTAAATCTAAAATGGAAATTTTATTTAATTCTGGAAAAACCATTAATTTTAAAGAATTTTCAAGTAAGTAAGAATGGATAGCAAAAGTGCAGACCGTTGGACAGAGCAGAAGAGTGCTAGTACAATCTTGATGCACTGTGCATTAGTAATCCAGGTGTGCCACCGCAGCCTAAGGTTTAAAGAAGTATTGTTCTCATTAACTTGAGCATTACATTTTTAAATTAATACTTAATGATTGGTGTTACAGTTTTAACCATTTGGAAATAGTTTTAAAAAAAATATGATTTTTTTCGATATTTGTATACATGTATATATATTTATACAGTTGTATGTCCATATGTGGTCTATTTATAGTTTCATTATTTAACAGGAAGAACTTGTGAATCTTAATGGTAGCAACATTTTTTTCAAAACTGACTAAATCTATTGATTTATTTATCTCTTTGTCTTACTTTGATAACATTTAGTAAGTTACCTGATTAGATACTCTATAGTATATAATGGACTGTAACCTGGTTAATATGATTATAGTTTGAACATTTAAATCTTTAAAATTAAAAAACTAGTATCCATGTTAGAATGATAAGTAAGCTACAAACATAATTTAAAAAATACCCATAGGTTCTCTTAGGTAAAATTTAATTGTAATTTATTTTTTCCCGAAATCGGGATGTAATAGGAATATAGGAATTCGTTTGATATAGGAATATTTGTTGGAAACATTAATGTAATAGTTATTTGGAGAAAGATCCATGCACAAGATATTGAGTTATGTGTTTTGAACACTTCAGGAGCGTGCTGTTAGAATTTGACACAGAGGAGGCATGTATACAATGTTTGGATACAAATAAAGACGTGTTTGTTGAAGACTGTCAACTGAAGATATTCAGAATTTTCTCGGGTAAAACTCCTTGTTATGCAAATCACTTTACCATTTTGGTCATAGCTAACTGCTGTTGCTAATTCAGGGGTAATTTCTGTGACAACTGATCTTCGAACATTTGAGCCGCGTCATGACAAAACCAACATAATTTCTTGTTATGCACCTATACCTTAACCATTTGGTCATAGCTAACTGCTGTTGCTAATTCAGGGGTGATTTTTGTCACAACTGATCTCAAAAATTTAGTATTATAGTCATTTGTTTTCATTACTGATTCAAAAATCATGCCAAGTCACTCACAAAAAAAAATTGGTATTATTGTTAGTTATCCAGGGAAGCTGGATAGGGTGTTTGACTGCCGAGAAATGACTAAAATTTAATTGAAAAACGTGTTAAAATTGACGTAAATCAAACAAAAAAGTAAATTTATCCTACTAATTTGTAAAAGAGACTTGAGGAGTTACTCTTTTTGAAATTGTCACAGATGACCAAAAAACAAAGGCTTTGGAAAGATAAAAAAATATTTGTAGTTTTGAAGTTTAATTGGCCCTAAGTGTATAATATACTTTTACAACATACGTTATCAAACAGACTTACAATTATTACCATTTATTTATTACATTTATTATCTTGCCTCTCAGTTCTATTTCATTTTTCAGCACCATTACTTTTGCTTTTATAGATTTTGTCACCCAGTACTATTGAACAATGTGTTACTTTCAAAGGCTTGAAATTAATTCCTGTCTGTTGTTCTCTGTATTTATTTGAATGTTTCATTGATGTCAATTCTACATGCTATTATCTCACAGACAAAATCAGTGCGTTTGAAAAGAAATACATAAAGAATCCGAAGCCACAGCAGTTTTCCCGGGGGCGTGGTTTCGGTAGAGGTAGGGGTTCGGCACAGAGAGGTAGCTTTCAAGCAGCTAAGATCAGAAGTAGGGCGATCGGGTTTGGAAATACAGGAAGGGGAAGAGGAGGCGGAGTCAAAAGGGGCGGGAACTTTGGTAGAAAACCAACAGGCTCCGGTCAATCATCACAGCAAACTGGTATAAAAAGTCCTGGAGCCACAAATATGGGACCTCCAGGTAATACCTCTAATAATCATTTTAGATATATATTGTAAATCAACTTCCTAGATGATAATATAAAGGTTTTAAGATATTTATATATATCTTAAAACCTTTATATTATCATCTAGGAAGTGCCTTTAATACACATGCACAAAACAAACAGCATTTTAAATGTCAAAATTCAGTGTTGTATTATTAGTTGTCACAGATTCTTATTTAATTTCTGCATTTTGTAAGTACATTATGTAACAACTATTGTTACTATGATATGCCTCCAGAACACATTCCTCTTTCCATCTTTGACTTTGATTTGAAGTGAAGTGGAAAAAAATTGGTTTGAAGTTTAGTAGGACAAAAGCTGTAGTACATGTAGTCAAATTTCTGGTTGTACTTTTTCTAGATTTATAATCAAGATAGTAAAATATAATAATATATTTCTTTGCAAATGATGTTATGTTCCTTGTTATATTTTTCTCCTAGTATATTTTATTTGCTATGATTTAGATTATAAAATTGGTTATAAATATAGGACATTTCATTGTATAGGCAGTGTATCTTCAGGAGGAAGAGGTCAAAGGAAGAGAAACTTTAGTGGCTCGAAACCAGGTAACCACATTTATTTTCAGTGAATGAAAGGTAATGTGAGAAAAAGTGCAAATAGGTTACTTTCAGGCCCCCAGATTGGTTTGCAGATAGTTGAAACATATTTAAGATGATGATTTAAGTCTAAGTCTTGTATTTGCTTCCTGGAACTAATCAGTACTAATGTCATATAAAAAAAACATGCTTGTGACTCCAGTATGGTTTGAAGCCATGATCCCTCTGTTGAGTGACAGACACCTTAACAAATACACCAGCACTTACCAGATTTTCAGCTCCTTGTTTCCAAATTTTGTCATTTTGATTAACATATTTGAGGAGACTTTGCAGAAAGTATGAAGTTTTACCCAGGTGTGTTCTCATGCCGGAAATAATTGTACCTGTTGGAAGCTTGTAGTTTTCCTCTTCCAGTATAGCTGGAAGGTCACGGTCATGTGTTCCTGATAAACAGAATAAAATAAATCGACTCATTCAGATATTCCCAGACATTTTGTACCTTAAATATATCTTTAAAAATAGTTTTATTAGAATAAACACAATGATTAAATACCTGCAAATGTAGTTTTATAATTGTCATAATCAGTTTAATGAAATATTGATATCTTTTGGCGCAGACAAATAGCAACAATGTGGTTTGGAAAGTTGAATATCATGCTTCTTAAGTTAGCACCTTTATGTGTTTACCTTCAACCATTTAATTTTACACTTTTATTTGGTGACCTGGCATCTATCAAATTTTCAAAAGATGTTTAAATGCCAACTATTTATACTATGTTTTGGTTTTATACAGGAAAAGGTGGCAACTATGAAGGACAGTTTCAAGACTTCACACCTAAAAGAGAGGTACATTTATTTGAATTATATTTATGTTTCTAGATTAATGATCTTGTGATAACCCCATTTTAGATTTGGTGTTGGTAATTATCCATCTTTTTTCATAGGGAATGTATATATTTAATATATTTAAAATCTTTCATTTCAATGATTTCATTTCTGTATTTTAATGTTATGGCCAAAGGTCTGTTTTTCAAAAAGTATTAACAAATATTAATGCTCTGCTGAATGATTTCAGTCTAATCGAGGTAGACAACGTGCAAGGCCAGGTCGAGGTCGTGGTAATCAAGGTCATGGTAATCAAGGTCATGAGCGTAGAAGTTCCGAGAGAAGTCCATCGTTTAGAGGAGAGCAATCTCGACAGTCTCCTTACCGAGCTGAGAGGTCGTCGTCATTTAGGTCTTCAAGCTCTTACAGGAATGAGCAGAGATATTCCTCACCTTCAACAAGCCGGTATGTTGATAGGATTTCAAACTGAAAATATTTGAAATCACTGTATAAAGTAAGATAGAGAGGTAAAATTTAGTGATAGAAAGGTGCCTGCAAACATTGTGTGGTTACTCTGCAGATTAACTGGGATGAAGAATCATTTAAGGCAATCGTGGCTAGAGGCTATTTAGAAGCACAGGGGCATGGGAAGTTTGGTTGGGGCATTCATAGCTTAGTCTTTGTTTTGCTAGTTGTGTTGTTGTCAAACCACATGCCTTGCACTGCTTTGGATTTGAATTCCATGAGGGACTTTGAATTCTTTCATTTGAGGAAGCTATCTAGCTAGCTTCTCAGGTGCCTAGAAAATGCATGGAGGCAGACCTGAGGTCCTGCCTCCACCAGTAAAGCTGGTTAGTTGCCATATGACAGTGTTGGTGTGACTGCAAACCTCCCAGTGAAAATCCTAAGGAACACTAGCATAGCTTGCTTTCTTTCAAGAGTTTATATTCTGTTTGTGAGCTTCAACATCAATTTGGGGATGTGATTTAAAGTTATCAGCTAATTCATTACAATGAAAGAGATTCCTGCTTGGAGTATATTTTGTGTTTAGTGATAAATTAAAAAATTGATGAATTTAGTGGTGCATAAAGGTATTTATTTGTTTTTTTGTATTATATTTTATTAATTTTGAATTATGATTGAAAGTGTTTCTTTCCTGCACTAAATTTTGTCACTGTGTATGAAATAAAAGTGTGCTATTTTTTACAGAGATGAAGACCCTATGGCTATGATGGAATACCTTAAATCAACTATTGCACGCATGGAAGAAAAAATGACTGGGTATGTAAATTTTGACTGGTTATGTCACTTATTATACAGGTGGAAGGCTTTGTGTATACATTTAAAAGCAGGTACTACCTGCAAGTCTTGCTGTATGCTCTAATAAGCTTTAGTAAATGATAGAAGGTTACCCTGGGTTACTAAAAAATTTTTGTATTTCTTAAAAAAAAAAAAAAAAAAAAAAAAGATTAAGTTATAAGTTTGTTAAAAAACGTTTTTTGTTAACATCCAGGAAAGAAACTGTTGACAGAGGTTATGATAATCGTCATCAGGAACAGTCGAGGAGTGGCCAGTTTAGCCCTCGAGGGCGAGGAGGAAGCCCGAAAAGAGGAGGTGGCCGAGGATGGGGAGATCATGGCAGAAAGAGACCTGCAGATACAAGGGAATATGGACAGGAGCCCAAGAGACAATTTATGGAGGGTAATTATTCAATCAGTCTTATAGAAATTATATAATTATCATTGAATTTACATGTTTGGACTCGACCAGTTTACATGAGGTCAAAATGAGGTCAATATAACAATGGTACCAGATGCCGGATGTCACTTGTCCATTGCAAAGATACAGAAAGCTGGTGATTGATAATACTTCTTTGGATCAAGTTTTATTCTGTGTATTGATGAAAGTTTTTATGATAACTGCATTTGAATTTTGTAACACTTCTATAAGAGGAGTTTATAATAATAGCAAGTAAATTGTAAGAAAAATTCTACGACCGGGTCCCTATTCTAGTATGAAAATTAAATAAAACATTTTTCTCAGCCAGTAGTGAAAAAATGGGATTGCCAAATATAACATCAAATATTTTGACATTACTTTAGATATTTTTCATACTTTTTTTAGATGATTTTATACATGATACTTTGAATGTTTAAAATGATAAATATTTTATACATTGTTTTTTGGAACATTGGCATTATTTTCGACCTCTGATAGTTCCCAGATCCCACAAACGAATGTTCCAACATCCCAGGTAAATATAACGGTAGTTTACGGAATGAAACAAATTTGCGTTCCCAAATACCAGTTCATTTAAGGATATGTATATATATAAGAGATGTGAAGATGATCTTTTAAAAGTTTGTGGAAGGATTAACAAACATTTTCATGTATTGGTTGTTTTTTTTTAGATGGGGCTTAATTTATCTCTGTCAATTTCAGATCAGAATAGGAGGGACTCGAGGAATGATTATTACAGTACTCAGCAAAATACTGGCTCTGGTAAGTACAATGTACATAATTACTTTAGAAATTCCATTTGTCATACCACTGCTGCATAATGACTTAAGTCCCTGACTTTGAATTACCTTTCCTTGCCTGCTATGGGTTTGAATGGGACATCAGATTCTTGCATGTAAGGTATCAATCTAGCTAGCTCGGAAGGAAGGAAGCTAGTGCTTCTGCTGAATTGCTGACTAATGTCTAAATAATTAACCGGAGGGCTTCAAGGTCTTTCTCAATTAGTAAGACTGGATAGCCTCTGTAATTATGACCTTTTCAGGGTTAGTGTGAATTACATGAGTTTCTAGGAAAGCTATCAGTTTGGGAGAGCTGTTGTACTCACCCCAGCATTGGCATCACAGTTTGGTCAAGTTTTTGCATGCAAGTTGGTACCTCCAAAAGTACTGAAGGAAGTGGGTTGAAATGTCACGCACTTATTCAAAAGCATAATAGGAGTTCACTTTCCAAGGCCAATAACTCTAACATGAATTTTGACAGAATTATAGCCCTTTGTGAAGTTAGAAAATTCTACATTATCTAGGCTCTTGTTTTTCTTTAAAGCACTGAGAATAGTTGAGTACGCTGTTCTACTGGCAGCTCTTATTTTGAATTGAAATCTAAGAACTAAGTGGGTTTCTTTTTTTGTGTGTTACAGCTCAGCGTCGAGATTCTTTTGTCAATACAGCTGGAGGATCACAGAGTGATTACCGTAATGATCGGGACATGGGTAACTATGGTGATAGTTACGGAGGTAACTTTGGAAGTACTAGTTCTTACAGCAGTAACCAAGCTGGTAGCTATGGAAACAGAGGTGGAAGTGATTATAATGATGGTAGTGATAGAAACAAGAGAGATAATAACTATGGTGGACAGAGATTTAATAGTGGATACAGTGCAGGAGGGGGACAGTTTGGGAGTAGAGGGGGAGGTAGGGGACAGTCGTCAAGAGGGAGGGGCTACAATAAGGGGAATAAGGGCCAATGGTGAATAAAGGAGAGGATATAAACAGTCAAGATATTGTTTATAGATAAAGAGTTGTATGAAATGTTAGTTGTAGAAAAGTACATTGGTTGCCATAATATTTCAACGCAAGGGACAGCCAAGGGGTGCTATGTTGTAATTGGTTTTGTGCTGACAAGTTTGCTTTGAAATAAAACAATTTTGAGGACAGAGGATGTGTTTTTTATGTGGAGATGTGTTCAGTTTTTAACAATTTTTAAAATGCTTCAGTTAAATAATTTTGTCTTTTTATAGACAGAAAATAGAAACTTAATTAAAGGCACATTATGTCTCAGCAATCCATATTTCTTAAATTCTTTAGAAATGTCAAAGATGTCTTTTATTATGTTTTAATAATAGATTTAGAGTATGCTAGATGTTTAACAACTGAAGAAAGTATCTCTGAATGTGCAGGAATGTGTAATAATGCAGGAATGTGTAATAATGCAGGAATGTGTAATAATGATAGCAAAATGTAAATAAAGTTATATAGTATTTTGAATTTTTGACTAACATACAAAATATTGATTCACTATAATTATACCAATTGCAAACAAAAGAAAAGAAGCAAAGATAGTACATCTATATGGCAAATGAGTGTTTTTTGGAAACTGAAACTAGATATCAAAAACTTTAAAGTTTTTGTGAAATAAAAATGATAGCATTTCTGAGGCATAATGGGCCTTTAAAGAGAGATTTGTGAAACAATATTTTCAAGGATTTTATATATATATAAATGGCATAGAAACTTTATAAATGAGACAGTTATTGCACAATATTGTTAAAGAAAGTTTTATGTTTTATTTTTAAGAGAATTTTGCCATTAAACTTGTGTATTATATTTTTGTTTAAACTGAAAGTAATACTGGTAGAGCGAGTCTTTTGTAGGGAATTATCATGCTAAAATTTCATAAAGATTTTATATTTTGTTTCACTACTGTTCAATGTTAAATCTACATTTTATCTGAACATAAATGTTCTTTTTGTGGAATTTGTTGGTTTGTTTTTATATTTTAAAGCAAACATTTAGTGGTAATCCACATATGCTTCTTTAACTCCCTTCTAACCTTGATTAAATACAGCTCATTTTTGAAGATATATCAATATTGGTCACTTGGGCAAAATATAGGAAGAAGTTTTTGAAATGTGGAGATCTCTGAAGAGGAAAACAAACAAAAACAGGCATTTTAAAACCACAAACTTTCATTGAGTTTTTTTTTCATAAAAAGACAGTGATAAGTGTGACATTTGTCATACTCCCAAACAGTACTCAATTCTAAACACAAAAAGTTTTGAAATTTGTAATTTCTGAATGGACCAGAAAAATTTATAAGCATTGAGCTGAAGGACTGTGCAATTTTTTTCTGCAGCTGCCACACAGCACACTTCTGAATGGGAAGGAGAAATCCCATGGATAGAAATCGTGTCAGTTTCTAGAAAATTATACCATGATATTAAGTAAGAACCAGTGGTCGCAAATTTGGTCAACATTTAATTGATAGTTTCAAACTGTCTAATGCTTCCCGTAACACAATGTGCATTGTATTTCAAAATTACTAAGTCAAATATTTGAAACCCTGGTAAACTTTGATTAGATTACATTATTGAAATGTGCTTATATGGATATGGATATTTAATAATTCAACCTTAGACACTCAATTCAAAAGGGATCCCTTTAATATTTATGTATGCAGAGAACCTGTAAATTGAATAATAGTAGGTAAGGTTCATGAAAAATTAATGTTGTCTACACTGTTGTGGGGACAACCCTCCTTAACCCATTACTTCATGAGCATTTTGTGAAAAATGGCTGTTTTCATTGAAAAGTCTCCTGTTACAAGTTCAAATTGCTATAATACTATAAAATCTGCTTCAACACTAATCAAACTTGGCACAAATGTTGACTGGAATATTGCCCTTGCAACAACATGCTCAGGCTTAAATTTTCTGTTACCATGGCAACGAGGGGACATCTCAAAATTGCCAAAAATCACTATTTTGCGTTGATTTTTTCCATCAAAATTGATTTCAAAGTGCTGCGACTTCTCAATGGATTGAGATAGAGTCAAATGCTTTTCAGCGTTGGTTACACGTTACCTTTTGATCAATCTGGGGTCATTTATAGCCTCTCACAAGTCAAAAATTTTCTTGGCGATGAGGGAGACTCCGCCCCCCTTCAAACCCCCCAAACAGAAGGGGGCACATCCCCCTTTCTGGCAACCCCCTGATGTATCTTTTGGTTGGGGGCCGCGCCGAAAAAGTGATCACTTTTTTTAACAACATTTCTCAAACAAAAACAAGTGTTGGGGGCCTAAATAAGGCATTTTTTCACCATTTGAGACAACAAAAAAAGGGGGGGGGGGGTGAAAAAGGCGTGTATATCAGGGTTAATGAAACCAAGCTTGATAAAAATATCAGATGCTTCACGAGTTCTTTATGGGTAAAAAGTATGTCAGGTGTAAGGAAAACACACAAATGTGGGCAGATTTTATTCAAACTTATTTAAAATGTTTTCCTTGGGGAAAATAAGATCAAACAGCCTGGCTTACAGCCATAATGGCCATCTTGCTTGGATTGACACACTCGTCAGAATGCCAATTTAATTAATCTTCCTTCTAAAAATGGCATCTTACAGTAATGCTTCATATATCTGATTAAAATACTGGTAATATTAGTACCTAGCTCAAGATTGTTTCATATTGTTTACTTTAATTTTTAATCAGGGAAAAAAACTTCATTTTATAAAAAGAACAATTTAAATGTAACAAATGAAGAACTTTAATTGAATTGTAAATATCAATTGTAAATACCCAAATATCACTGAAAATTCAGGCATAAAGTTAAATATATAGATCAAAACATTTATTTATTTATGGATTTTTATGTATTCTAGGCTTAATGATGGCCCATCCGCCCTTTGAGGCACTGATAGTACGGACCCCGGACATGCCACCATTCTTGTCCTTAAATGTTATTATCAACTAAAAGGTGACCTATAAATTTTGAATTCAGTAATTCACTGAATGATACTAAATATGTATGCAAGTCGATTTTTGTGATGATACAATTTTGATGCACGGGAGGCCAATGAGACCATTATATGCATCATGGAGAAAAATAAATGGTCATATCTTTCGGATGAGCTTGACTGACTGATAAGATTATGCAACTCGGACTGATACCTGACACATATTTTCCGTATGCACGACCGACATGCACGAGCATTCTTTCCAGGTTTTTACAGGCGAATTTGGAATGAAATTTTAGCCAAACATCGGTTTCTTTTTCAATTTTGTATAATACTAATAATGAGAATATCCCAAACTGGTGAAATATTAAATACATTAAAGCATATAGTAAGATTAAGCAAATGAAAAAGAACAGGTCAATTTTATTAATTTTTTCCCCTTTTTATTGAGGGTAGCTTTAGTCAAAGGGGGTCTTGACTCCATCTATATCACTCTTCGCAGATAAAATGAAGTTGGCTCATAGAACTATATTTGTCGAAATGGTGGCCAGGTATCGTTCATATTCTTAGGAATATGTCTCGTGGGGTTGCGATTTGAAAGGACTGTATTTTTTGTTTTAATGGCCTTGGCTTGTCCAACATTTTGTTAAGTTGACTCATATGGGACCTGTAGATCTAGGGCTTTATATAAATTCGTGGCTGAAAGCGAAAATTTTTAAGAAATACTTTTCATACTTGTATAGGGGGCACCCATGGACATATTTCTAGTTTAAATATGTAGAGCCTGTGGAGGTCGAGAAGACCTAAGTAAAGCTAGATTTTATCGTGCAGTTTTACTATAAATTTATTTATACTTCAGTTGCAGACGAAATAATTTTTTAAAACGAAGCTAAGAAATCAAGAATATGCTTCATTGCGATATTTTTTACCTGTTAAGGACGAAAATAAAAGTCATACCAAAGTAATCAAGCTGCAATTTCATAATCCAAAAGTACGCATTCCCTTTTTGGCGCGAAATTAACAATTTCAAGTCTTTAGCACGCGACAATAAATCACTACGCGAACGATTGAATAAGATTTACAAAACTTGATAGTCGACTATATTAACTTACAATAAGTATAAAATACGGATAAAAAACAAATTTAATTTATCAAAGGTATCATACTTAACACAATAAATCTAAAAAATTCTGAATTACAACGTAAAGTTTTCCGAACTATTTGCTGGCAACGGTAACCAGGAAGTCTGCGCAAGTAGCGTCGGCGTACGTGATTTGGTCTCTGTCTACATCGACCACGTTCTCTATTGAAAAGAAGTAGATCTATTTTTATAATCGATTTGACGAGCCGATTTATCGGATCGCTGTATGTTTATTGTTGACAGCATGGCAGGATAGCTTTAAAGCGCAATCAAACATGTAATTAGTGTGTTTTGTAAATTTAATTGGATTTTAATCGTGCTTTTAAGCGAAAATGTTAACAAAAACTCCAGGGCAAGTGACGATTGGTAATGGTCAAGGGAAGAGAGCTGTAACATTATTGACAGACGGAGGATGCTACTATCCTGTTATATCACACTATTCATATGTAGACAGACAATTGAGGGCTCAATCTGCGCCAAATAATGCAGGTCGAATACGCGGCATGCGCCCGATGCATCAAACTACGATGCAGATGGGAAAACCACCGTGGTCTGCAAAAGAGACTTACATTACTTCATCCAAAAGAGTAAGTGGATCTCTGTTTAAATAATATATAAAAAACCAACGAAAAATAGTATGTTAATTTCAAAGGAACCTAGGCCGAGAAGCGATACTAAAATAATACTAAAATAAGTTAAAGTCAGGATCCACATTTGCGAATTTTCTTAAATCACAAAACAAAAAAGAAAAAAACAACATTTTTTTCTTGATATTTTATAGCAAACAAGGCATTTTTAGCTTTATGATTAGTGTATTAAAGATCAATTCAAATTGATCTTGGATACATAATCCCAGGTTTAATTAGATAACTATCGATAATGTTTAATCAAGTCAGCAATTATAAAAATTAACAAGATCTTATCAACAACCTGTAAATAATATAGAACCTTTTTTTTATAGCTAACCTTTTTAGATTTATAATAAGATAAGAGTTGAATAAAATGTTGTTTTTTTTATATGAATGTAGATAATTTTATATAGTTTAGATCTACAGTGAGCTTGTCATTTTTTCTCTTAAATATCAAGTAATATTATCCAATTTATCTATAGCTAGAATCTTTCAAATAGAAAAAGAGACCAGTTTTCTGATTGGAGCTGCATTGTATTTTATAAACAGATTATCCATTTAAAATATCTCTTAATCCCTTTGTCAAGATGTGGTATATCAATAGGTAAAAATATTAAACAATACATGTATAGGATAAATAAATCAGATATCAAAACTTATTTGAAGAAATGAAGAAAATCAGATGCCAGTGAACAAGTTGTTTAACTGTAGACTTTAAGGTATTTAATCAACCAGGCCTGCTTGCCATTCATAAGCACTGACAATGTTTATTATTGCTTATAACAAATTGAAATCTATTTTAAATCATAAATTGATCATAGTAAATATAATTGATTATATTATAATTTATAATATAAGTTATAAAACTTATAAATTTTAAATATTTTGTAAAATTATAATACTTATAAATTTTAAATATTCTTATAAATTTTAAATATTTTTTTCATAAACAATTAATTAATGATTTTTGTTTTTAACTTTTTGATACAATGGGCAGTATAGATGAAAAGTTGCAACAGGACTGTATATAATGAATTTGAACAGGGCATAGTATCATATGAGTTTTATTATCAATAAAACAGGACCATGTATAATATATAAAATGTATGTCAGTTTGAACAGGACAGTTTCATATTTTTTCTTATGTTGATTTTCTTAACAGGAATAAACTTTAAATAGCACTGTATTTAAAATACAAATACTAATAATTTTGTAGCCATTAACTACATATATACCTATAAATTTGTTCTTTCTAGACCATAATTAACTTGCAGTACCTGTAGGCCAATTGTTGTAACTTGATTGTGAAATCCCTTAAACTTTGAATGGACTGCTCCAGATTGAAAGCTGGTCACATCCATTAGTTAATTTAAGGGGTAGTTATATCTCTCAGACGGTGGCATTTTTTAACAAGTATATTGATAAGTGTATCCCGTTACATTTTAAGTGTTACAAAAAGTCTCATGTTAAGGTAAAAAAGCAGTGGAATATTGTTGTGTCTACCTGACGCCACATTCACAGTCAGTCTTGCATGGCGATATTAGTGTTAATTAAGAAATACTGGTATTTACTAAACAATGCATTTCTTACAAAGACCTCGCTAATGTTGTATTTATGTTCGAGTGAATGACAAAAAAACAAAAACTATGTCAAAGAATTATTGCTAAGTTCAAAGCTCTCCAATGCAATTTTTTTTTGTTGAAAATATTTACTGGTAACAAAGATAATTGCCCACTTAAGGTGTAAAATATTTGCTTGATTTAAAAAGTGTGCCGAAATGTTTTGAAAATAAATATTGAAGGAAAATCCATGATTTCAAATTGCCATTATTTATGTTACTTAATATCTTACTTTATCAAATTTAAGTTAGGTCCTTGACTGTGTAACATGACTGTATATAAAAACCAGCATTTGTCCATAAATGATTGTATTAATATTATAATATTAATAATAAGTCTTAAACTTTATACAAGTCCATGCAAGGAAACAAAACCTGTAGTAATCATTTGTTTAGAAGATTATAGCTTCAACCTTTATTTGAGAAAGGATATTCATTTCTCTAAGATTTACACTTTCAGAGTTTATAAAAATGATCAAAATATAATTATCCAAAATCAAATAAAAGAATGAAAGCGAAAGGTGATGGTTTATGCTAGATCTTGATCCCAACTGAGACATTTGAGCAAGATCATTGAGAAGATCTGTAATAATCCCTCTAGATTTATGTGAGCCACCTCATGACAAAACCAACACAGTGGGTTTGCGACCAGCATGGATCCAGACCAGCCTGCGCATCTGCGCAGTTTGATCAGGATCCATGCTGTTTGCTATCAGTTTCTCTACTTGTAATAGGGTTTGTAAGCGAACAGCATGGATCCTGATCAGACTGCGCGAATGCGCAGGCTGGTCTGGATCCATGCTGGTCGCAAACGCATTACGTTGGTTTTGTCATGACGCGGCTCATATATTTATTAGGTTAAAATACATACAGATTTACTATTATTTGATCTTAATGTAGGCCCATTTTAATAGCAGTTTAATCAGCTCTAAAATTGTTTGATTCCAATGGGTAAGTTAAAAAAATGGGCACTATTTCACCCTGAAAAAGGTGTTCCTTCACCCTCTGGTGAAATTTTCTTTTTAAAAAAGAAAAATGAAATAAATAATAATGGTTGCATTTTAAGTCAGTATTCATATAAAATGTGATAAAATTATCTAATTATGATGTTTATCAATATGAAATTTTGGTTCTAAACTTCTTAAACTTTTTAGTTTAAACAGATGCTAAGTATTCACAATTTTTTGAGATCCATAAAATTCACTGCTTTTATTTAATATATTCAATAAAATAAGATATTGTAGATTGTTTTTTCACCTACCTACCATGATCCCTACTCAATAAAATTAATGGCATTTGGTTTTAAAAAGGGAAACAAGGATTATTTTAAGGCTGGACTGAACATAATAATATATGAATAATGTTAAGATTTATATTATGTTTTAATTTTAAGTGTAGCATTATTTTGGAGCAGAATTTAATCAGATTGTTATATTTTGTTTACAAAAATGTTTGTGCTTCAATGTTGAATATTTTTACTAGTGTTCATCTTTGTCATGACATCAGAAACATTAAAACAACTTCTTGTACTTGGTCTAAAGGTCTTGGCCTATATTTTATCAACAACAACAACAACAACAAATAAAAAACAAAATAAACCACAAGAAAACCCAACTAGGTAAAAAATGATAATGACTATGCAGTAATGACCTAAAATTGGGCTGAATACTGGAAATTATACAGCTTTATGCAACTCAGAACATAAATCTTATCATACATTGAGAAAACATTGCAAGTAATTATTGCTTCATTCATGTTTATTAATGCCAGTATATTGACTTTGACAATAAGTTACTAAATTTGCTCAGGGAATATCATGTACATGCTAATTGATCTTTAAATGTTAATACTTATACATCATTACTATTCACAGTTAGAACAAGTATATAACAGTAGAAAATCTGCATACAATGGCAATATAGGTTTTAAACTCATTAATATACGAGTTATTTAAGTAATAAATTTCCTATGTCTAGATAAGGGGGTCACTTGTAAGTCAGAAATATACAATATTTCAATCATTCTTCTGTTTTCTAGGCGGCATTATAAACAGGCATTGTTTAGTCGTACAAACATACATTTATACCTTCTTTTGTTAGTTCTGCAGTTTCAGATATCGTACTGAATACACGCAGAAATAAATCAAAATCCAGATAACAATAATTGGCAATCGGCAACAGTAATTGGCAATAGGCAAATGAATGAATTACCATTTATATTCATCTTTGAAGTCGGTCCAATGTTTTGTTTTGTATTCAATTAAATTGCAAGTGGCACTTGAGGTTACCCATAGTAGCAATTCAGTATGTCTGGAGTGTCTGTCAGTGAATCAATAGACTTGTTTAATGACATTTTGAAAAACTTGATTTAGGTTGTTTCCAGACAGTGAAATGTAATTGTGACCAAAAGGTTATTGTATATCTGTTTGAGGGATTTGGTTTTGATAAGGTATCAGTTTTTAAATTATACAGATATTTTTTTTTCTTTTTTATTTATTCATGAGATATTATATAAAGGTAAAAAAGGAAAATATCAAGTTTACCTAGAGATGAATCTTGATTATTTTTTACTTATTATACTCAAGGCAAACCTAAATAAAAATTTCAAATTTTGTGAAATCTAAAGTAAATTAGATAAGTTGCAAGCAATGCATTGTCAGTTCTAGTTCACAGGGACTGGTAATTGAACTTCAAATAACACTCTTGCTAAAATTCATCAACGTATTCTTAAAATCAAAAGATCAAACGAGTCAATGTCTCTGCACAGTTATTTATATTTATGAAATGTTTAAAGGATCTTGGCAGGGATGAGGATTATTCAGATGACTTGAAGCTCTCAGTTTAACCTGTTGTACCATTGCCCAACATCCTGGTCATGTACAATTCATGGTCTGATCAAACATTAGTTTGGAGATTATCTTAAAACTAAATGGACACTTGCTGATTTATACATGTAAATGCAAAGTATAAGTTTGAAATGTATAAGCCAATGGTATATAGTAGGATTGTAAATTCAACAGGTATACCTCAAATTCTTAAAAAGAATTTTGTCACATGTTTCTTTTTTCATATACAGTTGACTTTATTAAAGCATGATCTAAATGTTCCTTCTTGAAAATTAATAAAAATCCCTTAAATTCCCACAAGTCTTTACTGCAGAACTGTTTCTTCACTTATCAAATCAAAATTTTTGCCTATCTATACGTTGTCTGATTACATGCCAATATTTGTCGATTTAATATCAAATTGAAGAGATTTTGGATTTCAAGTGATACACTATAATTGTTATGAGGGATTCAATGACTACTTGAAGCAGTTCAACAATGTTTAAATAACGATCAACCAATATATTCACCTGTCACGTTGTGTGGAGTTTTTGAAGTTTGGATCAGCTAGGTAAATATTTAAACATCATTTAAGTATCAAAATCATTTGCTTGAATAGTCTTAAATAATGACATATATTTAAAGTAATGATATGTATCTAGAATAATACTGTGTACATTGTTATCTTTATATGCTAAATAATCGTTTAATTCATGGATCCGTTAATTCACAGTGTAACGAAACTGGCGCACTTGTTTTAATTTGTTTAAATATTGTACAAATTATGTCAAATTAATGTCTCAAATTATCAATTGAAATTTCTTTTTGGTAAATATAAAATCGAAAATAATCATCGGCAAAACATTAAGAAATTTATTTCTTATGTCTAACTTGTTGGAAAGACGTTAAATGTATTGTGTAATCAATTTCACACTAGAAATGTTTTCAGTTATACATAATACTTTATGATAGCTCATTTGCATAATTTGTTATATGTTATATTATGCTTAAGTTTCTTACCCTGCTAAAATTGGGTGGATTAGTCTAACTTTTAGTTTGGAACTGTCCATTGTGAATTTGAGGGATTTCAATATTGAGTTAATAAAATTGATCACTGAACAAGATGGAGTCTGTACGAAGTGTTGAGGGTTGGCCTGATTCTAAGACAAGTCATTATTGCTTCCAGCATGCTTATTAAACCCTTACCACTCTAAATATCTTTTATACTTGACTTGTCCGTCTTTCAATTTGGACAAAACCATTCATAATTTGTAGGGAAAAATTCAAAATATGTACATGATATTATGTAATGACTGAATAGCGAACAGTGCAGACATTATGATGATGGTGGTGCTGATATGCCAGCAGATCTTTGTCTGCACTGATCACATGGATAATAGGTAGATTCAGTCACTGCTTGAAATAACAATTGAAAGTTGCAAACAAAAGCAAGTCCATTATATATTTAACTGTTTGAAAATTACTTTTTTGGAGTTTTATGATAACTTAAAAAAAAGTTACAAATCTGATTTATAATACAATGCACTTATATCCAATTTGAAAGAGAAAAAATGGATAGAAAATGTAAATCTTCTAGATTTTAGCCTATTTTATACATTGTCACATTTTTTATTCATATAAAAGAATATTGCTTATAGTTCTGGGTATGTTCTAGACTCAGGACTACTATAGTCTAAACCAATTATCAGTTAAAAAAAAACACAATAAAAAAAAAATATTATTTTATTCAATTTTTATTTTAAAAATATAACATATTTTTACTATTTTGAGAGTTTAGATAAAAGGAGTACCATTTGACATTATAGTTAATAGTTTCCATGTTTTATAAATATCGAAAATATAAAACACGTCTTGTCATTTTCAAACGTTTTATTATTCATATCATATATCCTGCCAAATTAAATATACTAAACAAATATGAACAGCCCTATTAAAATGACATAATAAATTGTGTATTTCACTCATCGTGTATCAAACATTGTTTGACTACAAGAGAAAAACGCAGAAATAAATCATAAAAATTCATAATACAGAAATGTTATCTATTGATAACATAGCCACCCTGCTGAGTTTATTGTACTCCACATAGAATTCCACTCATAAATGCTATATAGCAGGTAAATAGGAGTCAGTTTTCATTTTTCTTGAATGATTTTTTAACAGTTTAAAGAACGTTTTTTAAAGAGTTTATAAGAATAGAAGTGACAAGATGACTAATTTTAAAAAAAAATATTTAAATTCATTTTCTTTGCCTTTGAATTTTTTTTTTTCAATATAATAAACTTATTAAATTTCTATTGTATGTTTAATGTAAATTTTAATTTGAAATTTCAATTTCAAAATACGCGTCTTTTATATTGAAGAAAAGGGTGTCTCTCAATAGGTATTTAATGAGAATTTGATAAAGACATCTTCAGATCGAAAAATAGTTTTGTCACGTGCATAATTTGGGTCAGCATTTTAAAATCATAAAATATGATCTAACATTACTAGAGTTACTTCCCTTTACCTGCTGTGCCACTGGTCAGTATAGGGCCTGACAAGGCTCTTTCTGTTAATAATGTTGGCTGACAAACTTAAATTTTTTATCTTGATATCTCCAAAAATAAAAATATTTAATGAGATATAGATATAAAAATGGAAGCTTAAGACAAATACGTTTATGAAATTCTGTGGTTAAGGAATAAAGAAGTCTAAGGAAATTAAACATTATCAAATATGCATGTGGCAAGCTTTAAATTATTTCTTGGGTGAGTTTACTGTAAGTCTGTATTGCATGATAATCAATTCATTGGAAGATTTTCTTTTATAACATGCATTCTTGTGAACTTCTGCAGTGCAACCCTCTATAGAACCATTTCCTTTTAACAACATTAATTTAGGACTCAACTGAGGTCAAACAGCCTAAACAAAATAAAATTGAAATTTTTACATACTGTAGATCAAATGAAGCACTCTAATTGAAAAATCTGCATAGGAAAATAAAGATATTACTCAGAATTAAATTGAATATTGATTTTCTGTGGAATTCTTAGCCCGATTTGAATGAATTGTTTCAGTGCTTTTCATTTTTGTGTCATTTTGCTCAAGAAAAAATGATAATTCTGGAAAAAAGGTGAGAAATTCCCAGAAAAAAATCCCACACTGACAGTATGACTAGTATATGAGTTTATACACTTTATTCCTTAAAGGCACATTATGCCTCAGAAACAAATAACACTTTTACTTCTTTCAAAAGCTCAATCATGAATTTTATAATGTTTAAATAATGGTTTTAGAAAATCTTAGATGCTTGTCATCTGGAGAAAGTAGCAATAAATGTGAACTAATGTCATAAAAATAGCAAAATGTTAACAAAGAAGTAACTTATCTGTACTTTAAATGCCAAAAAGCAACACATGAAAAAATGGTTTAGATAATACAGATAAAATCTTTATGATACATAATAAAAAGATAAAGAAAGTTTTTGGATACAATAAATGTTCACCAAAATTATTGAGTTTTTGAGAAATAAATATAGAAGCATTTTTGAGGCATATTGGGCCTTTAAAGAAAAAAAGAACTTAAGCATTGCTTGTAAATGAAATAAAAATAGATTTAGAAATTATGACTGCATATTATAAGTCTTATGGTTGCAAGGGGTCTCAACTCTATTTTACAATTCTTAAAGTTAAGGCAGCTATAAGGACATTGCAGAATAGTGGTATTGCATCATTTCCATAACATAATAAACACTGTTTATATTATATTTTCTCCTTTCCTTTTTGCTATAAGAATTGCCCTCTGCAACATAAATTAATAGTCTTTTCAACCAATATAGAGCCAGGCCAGTCTGCAGACCTGTGCAATTTGATCAGGCTCTATATGTTAAATTTTCATTTTGATATCTTCAAAATTGATAATGGACAGTTCCAAAAATGAAGCTGGACAAATCAATTTTAGAAATTCAGCGAGTTGAGGATGAAACTGACTAAAACTCATCATGTAGATATTTGTTTGGAAATTTAAGTAAATATTTAATCAATCCCTCGCCTGAGAGTATTTAAGTGCATAATGATTACAATTTGTTGATTGATATATATATAGAAAGAAATTTTTCAGCCGTAAATAAGATAAAAAAAAATAAAAAGAGATATATGCTCTTAAGTAAAAAATTTTTTAGTTCAAATTAGAATTTACATATGCTATACTATACCACAGATAATCGGCTTAAACATTATGTGAAACACATCTACGCGTTACTTCTTTGTGTTTAAATATTTTCCAAAGGCTTTTAAAGTTGTTTAAGAGCATTCATTTAAAGATCATAAAACAGTATATTTCCAATAAAGTATGGGTATTAAAAGATTATCTGCAAGTTACAGATATTTAAATAACGTATTTAAAAACCATACAATTGGCCAAACATACACCTTAATGTTTGAAATAAAAAAGAAAAACAGAGTAAAACTGGCGTATTGATTTCTAAACATTGTATTGAAGAAAAATTAATTCTCTTCAGAGCTCCGTTGGAGAATGAAAGAGCGTACGTATATCATTACCTGACCTCATACTTTGCGTTCTTAATGTCATTTCAAGTCTATTAAATTCGCTTTACATGTCAAAGACCCAGTTGGCCTTGGAGACATCTGTATAAAATAAAATAAATCTACAGTGATAAGATTTGGAGCTATTTCAACTCGGATGTGTGTTATTTATATATATTTTTTCTTCTTTTCATAAATCATTAGGCTTTAAAAAAGATTAACTTTCAAACAAACTTTACGAGGATTTAAAATTACAGTTTGTTTATATATATTTTTTTACATTTTTTGTTGTTGTGTTCTTTTAATTTAAAGTATCGCAGTGTTAGAAAAGGATATTGAATTTGTTTGTGTTACAGTAATTGTGATCACAGTCAGTTTTATTATATGTATAATGGTTTTAAAAATTGACCATTGTTATAATTGATTTTACTATATTGTTAAAATAGGTAAGTTGAAAAGGTAGATAATATAATTTTGAAATTGATTTTTAGAATGATTATGAGAAAACCATAGTTTTTAATTTCATTTACTGTCTGTCAAAGGTGGGTAACTTATTTGTTCCCTGTGACAATCGGTTTGTTTTATTTAATTACTTTTAACGAATCATTTATTGAATTTAAATTTGCTCTATTCAAATATGATATATTCCTTTCATACAAATCAATAAAATGTATACTTTTTTTAATCAATGAGATATTTTCTGTATCAGTCACTGTTTTTCACTCATTGTGAAAGCCAGAGACTGTTTCTTTTTCAAAATATGGAATAAACTGAAAGAAAACATGTTTGATTTCATTTTACGAAGTAAATATACATTTTTAACTGGAAGCATTAGGATTTTATACTTCTTTCAGGCAGACTTTTATTTTGATCTATGCTCTCTCAAAACTTAAAGGAATGTTTTCATTCACTTGACACTAAGTTAAAGTTAATATTTGCCAGTTGTTTTCATACGCAGAGCGAAAACTCGCTAGCCAGAGCGTGGGGCGAAGTTAAATACATAAAACTTAGTCCCAAGGGGGCGCAGAGCTAGATTAAAGAAATAAAACGGCAGGGTTGCAGGACGAAAACATGCTAATTAGCCGGGGTGCTGGCAAAGTTGATAAATAAATTTTCGCCAACACCCACGCTTATTAGCGTGCTTTCGTCCCCCGACCCTGCCAAGCTAAAAGTGGAAAATTATCTAGTTAAAATGGATGGGACGCGAAGCGAAAACAAGCTAATAAGCGAGGGCACAGGGCGAAGTTTAATAAATAAAACTTCGTCCCGCCGGGGCGCGGAGCAAGATTTAAGAAATAAAACAACGGGATGGCTAACAAATAAAACTTCGCCACTGCCACCGCAAATTAGCATGTTTTCGTCTCGCAACCTCACCTAGCAAAAAGTCAATAATTAACTAGTTTAATTGGTGGGGCGCGGAGTGTAAACAAGCTTAGCGGGGGCGCTAATTAGCGTGGGTTGCTTATTAGTGTGTTTTCGTTCCGTGCCCCCGCCGTTTTATTTTGTAAAACTTGTCCCGCTTCCCTGCCGGGCGAAGTTTTATTTATTAAACTTCGGCCCACGCCCTCGCTAATTTGCATGTTTTTGTCCCACTACCCGTTTTAACTTGTTAATTCTTGACTTTTCGCTTGACGGGGTCGCGTGCGAAAACACAAATGGCACAAATCAGCCACCATAGAAACTAGTGTTTCTATACCTAATCTAATCAATATATACCCAAAATCTTAAAACGTGGGGGTGGGGTTTGGGATGCAATAAAGACATACTCGCTCTATGTAGGGTTATTTAGGAACAATGATGACAAAATGGATTTTTTTTTTTCATTTGTAAATCTGTTATGACAGTGGTATACCATCATAATTTGTCACTTTAGTGCAGTAATAAGGTTAAGTACTTTTAAAGTAACAATGTTTTATAAATATATTTTTTCAGAACTTTGGAGGAAGTAAGAGCTTGAACCCAGTACGTCGTCCACCACTGTGCCCATCAATGCATACATCACAAATCAAACTGGTTCATCCCAGGGATGAAAACTCGGAATGGAATACTCATTATACAAATACTTTCATGGAAAAACCTATAATACCTGTAAGTGTAAAATTTTTGTTGTTTATGAAAGTTCTCACATACATGATTGCATTAAATACTTTCAGAATTCAATGGTCTTGAACTTCTTACCTTATTACATTCTGCATCAGTTATGATCAGAATTTCAAGTAACTTCAATTTGTACACAAAAGGTACATAGAATATATACATAAAATAGACATTTGTACAGATACACCACTTGTTGGCATAGAACTCTTGTTGAATTAATTAGGACATGATTATGATGGAAATTAGGACATGTGTTGAAAAAGGACAATGTGTTGTAAAGGAACACATGTTGAAATGGATAAAAAAGAACCATGTGTGAAATTAGGACATATGTTGATGTAGTATACAAGTCATGTATATAAATTATGTATATCAAAATAGGACCATATTTTGAAAAGGACAATTTGGCGAAATAGGACATGGAGGTAAGATAGAAAATGAACATAAAAATATGTTGAAATAGGACCATGTCTTGAAAAAGGACACAGGTTGATATAAAATAAGTCATATATATGTTGTTTGATACTAAGACTAAGCATCTACCTCAACAATCATTCAGTTACATAAGCAATAGTATATCTTCACTTAAGTGCAGTATCGGGTTAACTGCTATTAATTTTTTATGTGAGTTAACTTGTTTCTGCACTAAGATGGAAGTGACCTATGATTGCTCCTGAGTTGAAACATTCTTATTTTTAAGCTTGATAATAGTCTATGCTTAAAGGATATTATTGACCCACTTTTAAGCCTGCTTCCAGGAACTAACCTTTACTGGTGTCCTATGAGGGAAAACTGGTTGTGACCTAAATACAAAGGCTAGAACCATGATTCATCATTTAAGTCAGCCAGAAAGTCATTAACCCAGGCCAATTCTCTCCTACAGGTTGCTTCAGTCAAATATAATGAAAAAGATACAATGACATGATACTCCACACTTGATCACATGATGATGATAAAACCCTATAAACTTGCCTTTGAACATTTTTCTGAATCTGCTAAATTTTTGTAATGGATTTGCCCTGCTTGTGTTTGGAACTTGCCCTGCATTGAATTTGGTATTTTCCCTGCTATGAATTCGGAACTTGCCCTGCCTTGAATTTGGAATTTACCCTGCCTTTAATTTGGACCATCTCATTTGAAGAATAAGTGATTTCAATATCGAACACAAAATATATGTATCTGAGCAACAAACTGGAATAGAGAGACTGGCTAGACTGCACAGAAATACAGGCTGGCCTGGCCCTTTACTGATGGGAAAGGCTAATCACTTTTGGTTAAGTAGGTTTAGGGTTAAAATGACTAAGCAAAAATGAAGAAACTTCTAGGTTTAGCACTATGTTTTTATAACTCTCAGCCAAGGCTTTAATTTATCCATATGAAGTAGCAGTACTACCAGATAAACTGCAGCTATGACAAATTGAAATAGCAAGTAAGATGAATAGCACTTTTGTGCTGGCCAAATTTATATATAAAAAAGAATTGCTCATGAATGCATGAGAAAAATGTCAAATCAACATATGGCAATAAAAGACACTTTTTATTTCATTCATTCATCTTTATTTTGTTCCAGGCCAATAGATTACATTTAACTTCCCTAGTCAACAGAATTGATCAAACAGAAGGTGCTGATATGAAAGAAAGTATAAAAGTGGATCCCAGCTCGTCAAACTATTTCACACAATATACAAGAATTCACAGTAAACTTGGCAATGTGCTGGGAACCGGTGTTCCGAGAGATTATCCTGTAAGACAGGAATATAATGTTATAACAGGTATATACCATTTTTATCTGTTAATTTGTTCAACTTCTATTTTAAAATATTTTATTATCAATTTTTACTCTGAATACACTCATTTTCTTAAATAATTTGTCCAGCTTCAGTTTTTTGGAACTGTATATTGATATCAAGAAGGACATTGGATATTTGTCAGCCAACAGTATAGAGCCTGGTCAGGTTCTATGGAAGTGTAGGATAGTCCAGCTCTATAGTTGTTTCAAAAATGTAATCATTTCTGGTTAAAGCAGGTTTAAGTCAATACATGTAACATGGTACATAGATTATGTAACATGGTGCATTGATAGACTTTGTTTAACAGCAGACTTAAGGGTCAAGGGATATCATAATGAAAATAAGATTAGACATTCGATTTTTTTAGCTGTACATATGGGTAGTTGGGTCTGACTCCTTAATGATGGCAATGAAAGGTCTTGCAGTTTGAGTTCCAGCATTTTAGATTAGATTTTTAGGATAGTTTTCATTTCTATCACCCACAGGGGAATGTCACATTTATATAATTATATTTATTAATAAAAAAAAAGATATTACAAGAAGTTAGAGAAAAATAACTTTTACTTTCAGGTGAAACTGGAGGTGCGGCCTGGAAGGAAAACAACAGAAGAATATCTGGAGATAAAGTGTTACATGCTGTACGGCGAGAACATACCACCATTTTAGGTTAATCAAAATAGGTCTCGTTAACATAATATGCATAATATATTTGAATATTCCATTACTGTTATCTACAGAGTGTTCTTGTTGTTTTAATAACTCAAAAATTTTACAGCAATTTATCAAAACACACATTTCATGAAAAATATAACATAGGAATTTTTATTAGCAAACATTTCTAAAGGAAAAAAAGCTGTCAAGGTCATCTATGGAAGTACAATGGAATGTGTGTATTACATTAAGTACACTAAGACAAAACTTAATATTACGAAAATATGTTTATCTCTATTCAGTATGGTACAGGCTTACCAAGGTCTTGAAATTATACTAAAAAGTTTTGTGTAGTATATGCATAAATGGATTAAGTCTTTTGATTTACTGTATTTATTTGTCTATAAGACAATTTATTTATAAGACAAAGTCTAAATTTAACACTCGATATGGTAGTATCCATTTTCTGTTCACCTGTGATCCAATTATTGTTCAGTATATCATTTTGAATAAAAGAGGGAAATTATATTATTATAAGCAAGTGAATTCTGTTAAATATGTGTATATTATGCATTATGCAAATGCATTTAATATTTGTTACAATGAAAATTCTGTACTGTTTTTCTTATTGCATTTGTGTGTCATGTGTGCCAATCAGAGTATTTTGTTGTTTTTAGATCATGTTATTACATTAGTTTGTCCTGTTATTTCCTTTAATTTATTGTAATCTCTTCAATAAGCTTGCCAAATACTGTATATTCTGTGATAAATGCCCCACATGCATTTCATTTTTTGTTTTTCAAAAAAGTTGAGGGGGGGGGGATTAATATTAATGTACATAAAAAATTAAAGATCATCAAAATAAAATAATATTTTTGGCTTCTCAATTTTCTTTATCTTTATTAGGAGAGGGGTGTTTATTAAAGAATATACGGTACTTTTATTTTCATTTAATTGTAAAACTAAAATATATTGCAAAATCCTGGCGAAAAGTTTTTGTCAGGCCTTTTATGTTATTTTATAACTTTGAAATTTTGATGTCAAGGGGAAATTATTACGTTTGGTTTAACCACCAGAACTTAGATTACTTGTCCATTTTTAATAGAAAATGACACATCTTTTCTGTTCATGATGTTTGAAGCATAATCTTCTCTTATTTTTTTGATATTTTGTATTACTTTTCAAATAATTCATAACCCTTTCACCAGTTATATATGCTTTATGAACATGTGCAAGAAAAATTGTTGTTCACTGCAATAATCAAAGCATAATAGAGAGGTAGAGTTAGTATTTTAAATATACATTATTTTTTAGAATATAAAATGTTATATGATGCTCTCTGGTGACAAAATATAACTAGAAGTTAAATGTGCATTAAGTATACTTGAAAAGAGTTAACAATTTTTTATGTACAGTTCATAGATAAAAGACTGTGTCACTTTGACAACACAAATTTGTTGATGCAAATTCATTTCAAATAAAATTTGATGAAATAATACTTGAATTTTAGTTGTTCTACATTTTAAATGTACATGTATTTAAAACTGAAGAAACTAACTCTTCAATTTGGGGGTACTTAAAGTGAAGAGTCGTTGCTAAGGTCACATATTTTATTGTGATATATAACTGTTAATCAATTTTTATATGTTAAACGAGTTTTGTTTCTTCCATTAATTAAGCATTATGATATAATCTATGTTATTTATGTTTCCAAACAGTATTTTCATCACATTTGTATTATACCCAAAAGGCTTTCCACAAAATAAATTCATTGAAATTAACTTTGTGTTACTGGTATCTTCATTATTTTGCAAATTTATTTGTTGTATCATTTTAATGTCTGCTAGAAATACATAGCCCTTCTTTAGTTCAAGTAGTCTACTATTGAATTCAACATGCAATTATTCAGATGTGTGAATCTTTGATTACTACAAATGTACCTGGATCTAGGTGTATGTAAAGAAGAACAATTTTGCATTTTTAAGTATATTATTTTTGTTTGTTTGATTTTACGCCTTTTCCCAACAGTATTTCAGTCATATAGGCTGGTAGTTTCCTAACCATCGTTCCTGGAGAGTTACACAAGTACTAGACTACCTTCCTCAACGCTAAACTACTAAAGCGTCTCCCGGGGATCAAACCCACGCCAGAGAGGTAACTGAATAAGAAGTCATCGACTCTAACCCCTCGACCACGGAGGCGGTTTTAGTATATTAAACAAGAGCTCTGAATGTCTGAGCATAATATTCACCCAAAGTATGAGGTATCGTTAATTGCACAGGAGCACTTAATGAAAACAATTTAAAAGAGAAAAAACAACAAGAACAAACATATTAATCGGACCAGGGTTTAAGAGTGACACTGGCCACTCACTGGCTCACGGCCAAGTTCAAAATCAATAGAGACCTTCTGCTGGTCATAATCAACTTCCCCACTTATAATGATCAGGGCACACCTAAAAGATTATACCAATTTATTGAGTAGATTTTGTGGATAAAGGACGGAGAGAAAGACAAATGGACAGCAACATCCATGATACTGATTTTATATTTACAGGACTTCCTATAAAGCTTTCTGGATAGATGATTTTCCCTTATCTCCTGGATCCCAGTTTTGAAAAGTGGATAGTCTGCCATCCCTTAAATCTGACCAGGTTCTATACTTACAGTAACTACTTGTAGCTCCATTTTGTATGTTAATATCAAAATCTCTCTAAATACAAACCTGGGCAAATTCATTACACAACTTGGTCAAGTTAAGCATTACATAGCTTACCTAGAATTATTTCAATTGTTTTTAAGTCAACAACCCTTTACTATGAGCAGTGGCATAGGGTTAAGGTGTCTGCCTCTCACCCAAGGAATCATGGGTTTGAGCCCTACTTGGGTTTCAAAAATATTTCCTAGTATGACACCAAATTAGCACTCGTGAGACCTTGAAAGTGGTTCAAATACGATACAATTGGGTTTACAAAATAATGATTGTTTGTTAACCTGCCGGTGGCAACAGATTCTATGCAAGCAGACAAGATCAGTCGGAATAAATAGGCCATATCCTCATGGTCTTTTCTATTGGCTATTCAGTCAGTACAGATTTTGAAACATTCCCTTAAACAACAAATGGTTCTATCCGGATTGAAAGATGGACAAGTCTGTTGAAAATATTTAGAGTTGTAATGTTTAAACTAGACGTTTACTTCTTAGACAAATTGCATCCACTACTCTGATACTTCATAAATGATATATAGTAGAACCTCTGCAGAATGGGCCCTCTTTAAAGCAATCACCTCTACACGACAATAGTGTTTTCATTTTTATCTGAGGCAACAGATGTGCCAATGAAAAGAACCTATTTGCCCAAGGGTCAATGGAGATATTTTAATATACAACCAATATTAACAGCATCTCTGGTGATGCAATATAACTTGAAGTTTTATGTGCATTAAGTATACTTGAAAAGAGTTAACAATTTTTTATGTACAGTTTATAGATAAAAGACTTTGTCACTTTTGGCAACACTAAAAAATTTGTTGATGCAAATTCATTTCAAATAAAATTTGATGAAATAATACTTTAATTTTAGTTGTTCTAAATTTTATAATAAAAGAATGGACACTAATTAACTCTTCAATTTGGAGGTATTAAAAGTGAAGAGTGGTTGCTAATATTGTGATATATAATAATAACTGTTGATAAATTTTTTATATGTAAAACAAGTTTTGTTTCTTTCATTAATTAAGTATTATGATATAATCTATGTTATTTATGTTTCCAAACAGTATTTTCATCACATTTGTATTATACCCAAATGGCTTTCCACAAAATAAATTCATTGAAATTAACACTGTGTTATTAGTATCTTCATTATTTTGTAAATTTATATATTGTATCATTTTAACGTCTGCTAGAAATACATAGCCCTTTTTTAATTCAAGTTGTCTTTTATTGAATTTAACATTCATTTATGCAGATGTGTGAATCTTTGATTACTACATGTACTTGGATCTATCTAGGTATATGGAAAGAAGAACAATTTTGCATTTAGTTTTAAACAAAGCATGAGGTATCGTAAATTGCACAGGTGTACTTAATGAAAACAATTTAAAAGAGAAAAAACAACAAGAACAAACATATTAATCAGACCAGGGTTTAAGAGTGACACTGGCCACCCACTCACTGGGTCACGGCCAAGTTCAAAATCAATAGGGGTCTTCTGCTGGTCATAAGCAACTTCCCCACTAATTATGATCAGGGCACACCTAAAAGATTATATCAATTTATTGTGTAGATGTGGCTAACCGATGGAGAGAAAGACAAATGAACAGGTGAACATCATACATGATACTGATTTTATATTTACAGGACTTCCTATAAAGCTTTCTGGATAGATGATTCAACCTTATCTCCTGGATCCCAGTTTGAAAAGTGGATAGTCTTTGCCATCCCTTAAATCTGACCAGGTTCTATACCCACAGTAACTACTTGTAGCTCCATTTTGTATTTTAATATCAAAATCTCTCTGAATACAAACCTGGGCAAATTCATTACACAAATTCATCAAGTTAAGCATTACATAGCTTACCTAGAATTATTTCAACCAATGAAAAGTAGGGTTCAATTGTTTTTAAGTCAACAACCCTTTACTATGAGCAGTGGCATAAGGTTAAGGTGTCTGCCTCTCACCCAAGGAATCATGGGTTTGAGCCCGACTTGGGTTACAAAAATGTTTCCTAGTACGACACCGGATTAACACTTGTGAGACCTTGAAAGTGGTTCAAATACGATACAATCAGGTTTACAAAATAATGATTGTTTGTTAACTTGCTGGTGGCAAGAGATTCTACGCATGCAGACAAGATCAGTCGGAATAAATATGCCATATCCTCATGGTCTTTTCTATTGGCTATTCAGTCAGTACAGATTTTGAAAAATTCCCTAAAACAACAACTGGTTCTGTCCGGATTGAAAGATGGACAAGTCTATTGAAAATATTTAGTGTTGTAATGTTTAAACTAGACGTTTACTACTTAGACAAATTGCATCCATTACTCTGATACTTCATAAATGATATCTAGTACAACCTCTGCAAAGTGGGACCTCTTTAAAGCAATCACCTCTTCACAACAATAGTGTTTTCATTTTTATCTGAGGCAACAGATGTGCCAACGAAAACAACCCATTTGCTCAAGGGTCAAGGGAGATATTTTAATCTACAGGCTGAAAATACAACCAATATTAACAGCATTTTAACCAATGATATAGAGTGTAAATCTGTGAAAAATGAAAGCCCCGAACAAAACTATCAGTCTTTCAAACAAAAGACTTCACAATAAATTTAACCTGTGTAGAGCAACACCTCTCAGAGGCATGTTACCAAAATCTGTCTCTTAAAGGGAGTTGCTACACAAAGGTTGTACTAAATATATACAAAACTAAAATATATAATGTATTTCTGTTCTCACTGATTTCATTTTTATTTTCATGATAGACATTTAAATAAAATAACAAAATCTTAAACAATAATGTACATAAAACATAATATTTTCATAATATGATATACTATCTATATACAATATGCACTGAGAATTTATCTCTATCATCTCTATCAAGTTCCAAACAATAAATGAGTTTCTCTATAACTTATGCATCTGTCAACTGAAACCCCCACCTTACCCCAGGGCCCTTTCACAGTGGGGTCACAGGTTAAAGTTTCAATAGTCAAAGACTGCTATTCCTTCAAAAGAACAATTTTGAGATACATTTATAAACAAGATATGTTTATAAAACATGTATGCCCCCTATCAGCAGCCAATTATTCATGTGATAAGGTAATTATGCATGACTTCTGACCCAGTGATCAAACAATTAATAAGGGTTATCAAGTATCTACTGGTCATGACCTTGACCTTTGGCCCCTTGACCCAAAACTCAATAGGGGTCATCTGCTGGTCAAGACCAATCATCATACAAAGTTTGAAGTTCCTAGGCCTAAGCGTTTTTAGTTAATTGATCAGAAACTGTTTTTACCTACAAGGTCAATGTGACCTTTGACCCCTTGACCCCAAAATCAATAGGGGTCATTTGCTGGTCATGACTAATCACCATGCCAAATTTGAAGTTCCTAGGCCTAAGGGTTCTTTTATTATTGATCCGAAACCGTTTTAACATACAAGGTCAATGTGACCTTGACCTTTGACCCCAAAATCAATAGGGGTCATCTGCTGATCATGACCAATTACTATGCCAAGTTTGAAGTTCCTAGGCCGAAGCGTTCTTTAGTTATTGATCAGAAACCGTTTTTACTTGACCCCTTAATCCCAAAATCAAAAGGGGTAATCTGCTGGTCATGAAAAATCACCATACCAAGTTTGAAGTTCCTAGGCCTAAGCATTCTTAAGTTATTGATCAGAAACCGTTTTTACTTACAAGGTCAATGTGACCTTGACCTTTGACCGCTTGACCCAAAACTCAATAGGGGTCATCTGCTGGTCACCACCAATCATCATACAAAGTTTGAAGTTCCTAGGCCTAAGCGTTTTTAGTTAATTGATCGGAAACCGTTTTTACCTACAAGGTCAATGTTACATGACCTTTGACCCCTTGACCCTAAAAACAATAGGTCATCTGCTGGTCATGACCAATCACCATACCAAGTTTGAAGTTCCTAGGCCTAAGGGTTCTTAAGGTATTGATCTGAAAGCATTTTTACCTACAAGGTCAATGTGACCTTGCCCTTTGACCCCTTAACCCCAAAATCAATAGGGGTCATCTGCTGGTCATGACCAATCACCATACCAAGTTTGAAGTTCCTAGGCCTAAGGGTTCTTATGTTATTGATCGGAAACTGTTTTTACCTAAGAGGTCAATGTGACCTTGACCTTTGACCCCTTGACCCCAAAATCAATAGGGGTCATCTACTGATCATGACCAATCACCATACCAAGTTTGAAGTTCCTAGGCCTAAGGGTTCTTTAGTTATTGATCGGAAACTGTTTTTACCTAAGAGGTCAATGTGACCTTGACCTTTGACCCCTTGACCCCAAAATCAATAGGGGTCATCTACTGATCATGACCAATCACCATATCAAGTTTTGAAGTCCCTAGGCCTAAGGGTTCTTTCGTTATTGATCGGAAACCGTTTTTACCTACAAGGTCAATGTGACCTTGACCTTTGACCCCTTAACCCCAAAATCAATAGGGGTCATCTACTGATCATGACCAATCACCATATCAAGTTTGAAGTCCCTAGGCCTAAGGGTTCTTTCGTTATTGATAGGAAACCGTTTTTACCTACAAGGTCAATGTGACCTTGACCTTTGACCCCTTAACCCTAAAATCAATAGGGGTCATCTGCTGGTCATAACCAATCACCATACCAAGTTTGAAGTTCCTAGGCCTAAGGGTTCTTTAGTTATTGATCGGAAACTGTTTTTACCTAAGAGGTCAATGTGACCTTGACCTTTGACCCCTTAACCCCAAAATCAATAGGGGTCATCTGCTGGTCATAACCAATCACCATACCAAGTTTGAAGTTCCTAGGCCTAAGGGTTCTTTTGTTATTGATCGGAAACTGTTTTTGCCAAAGAGGTCAATGTGACCTTGACCTTTGACCCCTTGACCCCAAAATCAATAGGGGTCATTTACTGATCATGACCAATCACCATGCCAAGTTTGAAGTTCCTAGGCCTTAAGGTTCTTTACTTATTGATTGGAAACCGTTTTTGCTTACAAGGTCAATGTGACCTTGACCTTTGACCCCTTGACCCCAAAATCAATAGGGGTCATCTACTGATCATGACAAATCACCATACCAAGTTTGAAGTTCCTAGGCCTTAAGGTTCTTTAGTTATTGATCGGAAACCGTTTTTGCTTACAAGGTCTATGTGACCTTGACCTTTGACCCCTTGACCCCAAAATCAATAGGGGTCATCTACTTGTCATGACCAATCACCATACCAAGTTTGAAGTTCCTAGGCCTAAGGGTTCTTTAGTTATCAATCGGAAACCATTTGGTCTACGGACCGACGGACCGACGGACCGACAGACCGACGGACCGACGGACCGACAAGTGCAAAGCAATATACCCCCTTTTCTTCGAAATGGGGGCATAATAATCAGTTATTGCACAACAAAAGATTCTGGGTGAAAAGTTACAGAAACTAGGGATTAAAGGTTAAAATTCAATCTACATTGTATATCTATAATTGTTTGAAATTGCAAGAGATAAAATTTGAATCCTAAGTAACAACTTTCAGCTGCGCAATTGCAAAATACCATACAAAATATCAAAATAGATTTAACACAACTATTGAAAGAGAACAATACATCAGACATGTAACTACAACACTAGTATATCAGGCAATGTATTTTCCATAAAGACGTTTTCATATAGACATATAGGCAAAATTAAAATGTTTCTATCATCGTATTCTAACAACATGCCAGGTTTAAAACAGTTCTGATTTTGCCTTTATGTCTTTATGGTAACTCCCAAAAATGTCCTTAACAAATTTCACAAACTATTACTACCTGGCTACATAAATTAGGATTGGTAAAAAAGAACCCCCCCCTCCCCATCACTCGAAAAAAGAATCTAACTTGGTACGAGGATGTTACATACAAAGTTTGCTGATCCACAGGTTTATGGTTGCATACATTTTTGCATCATGTGAACTTATTATAATACATCTCTGAAGGAATTTAACATTTATACCATTAGTCCCAACTAATTATAACTTTGTCCCAAAATTAAGAGCATGAGGTATTGTATAATGAATAAAATAGTCCAAAAATAAAATAAAAGGGGATGTGCATTGTGGGCTATTGGAATACAGTGCTATAGTCTTTATTTTGTATTCTAAAAAAGTGTTAAGAACGTCATTGAACTATTACAGCAAACAAATGGATATGCATAATGAATCCTGTTTTCCCAAAATCAATTTTCAACATGATTTATATAGATCTTCATCCTTAAGAAAGCAAATTAAAGTGAGTGTACAAGAAAAACTTCCCTTTAAATAAAAATAAAACAAAGTATGGTAAGTAAGTGTAGTAAATAATAACTTGAATACCATATGGATAACTTGGGTTGGGTTTTAAGTTGCACCAACACAGTATAGGTCATACGGCTTTCCAGCTTTACTAGTGGATGAAGAACTTGGGTGCCATTCCTTGCATTATTACAGGCACAAACAGGCACCCAAGTAGTACTACCAACTCTCTGTAAGCAAGCTGGATAGCTTCCTCACATGAAAGAATCCAGAGTCCCTGTCGAGATTCTAACCCGCAGCGGAAAGGGACAAATGGTTTGAAGTCAACGACCTTAACCACTCAGAAATGCACACCATATATGGAAAACTTGAATAAGATAACTATCAAACTATTAAGGGTGATAAAAGGCCTATGTCACTAGTAAAGCCAGCCTGTTCATCTTTACAGGCTGGTCAGACAGCCGCATTTCAACATCGCTGATACTGAAACCAGTTCCAATTTTGTGTCAAGAAATTCCATTTTTTTTTCATATGCAAGACCATTACACAAGTAAGTTCATTACACACATAAAGATCAATAACAAATTTATGTAAGTTGATTACACAGATGAAAGTTAATTTATAACAAATACCTCCATTATACAAACGTAAATTTATGACACAAGAGTAAAGTCGCTATCCAAATTAAGGTCAGTCAAATAAATGCAAGTTCATTACACACAATGACAAATATGTAAGAACAATTTATAAATTTAGAGTCATCACACAATTGTAAGCTTATTGCACACACACAAGTTCAATACATATATGTAAGTATATTACACAAATGTAAGTCCATTATATACATGCATGTTCATAACACAAATGCAAATTAATTGACTAACTATGAAATTAAGAATATTTTCCAGTTTTTCCCAGCAAATTCAGGGGTCCAAAAAAACTTTTACAGTTACAACTTTGGAAATAAGCTCCCAAGGTTAAATATTCTATTTTTAAACAGTAGTGTACTGTGAAGCTGTAACAGTCAATGTTTTGTTGGTACAGGGGGCGTAGCTTGAAAAACCCATATTTTCAGAGTTTTGGATAACAACTTTTACAGAAATGAATCAGCGTTGAAAATGAAAGTGCACAGAAGTGTACAAATAAGCAGCTCAAAACAAATATTAATAAAACCCTTTAAAATTCCCAATAATCCAATTCTGGTATCCGTGATTGTCTTTCAATGAATTTTCCTTGTAGCCCGCAACCCGTAATTTTTCTGTGATATTTTTGTGTGTGTCGTCTTCTGTTTAAATATCTTTATCAGTTTACAATCTGTTTCATAGGTAACTATAACTGCTACGAAGATCATCTTTTAGCTTTTTGTTCTTGTATCCAGGCATGTATTTTGTTTCTGAGATCATCGTCAGGTTTCACCATGTCTAATGTTAATGGCTGTCTATTAAAAGGATCAATTTGATCGCTGAAATTTTACAAAAATAACAAAACATGGTAAAATGGATAGGAAAGTCAAAAGTCATCACAGGATTTGTTTAAGGACCCAATACTAATCTATAATGATGAAATACTGTTCATAAAATACTAACTACATAAATATTCAGTAGTCAATTAACAAAACAGACATTAGCTGCCTTTAGCAATTTGATGTCTGAGCGACACCATTAAAACAGATGTCAGCAAAATGATCATGATGTCATAAGATGATGTCATAATTTAACCCTTACCCTGACCGGGTGATGCTCCCCGTGACGGTTTTGGATACAGGAAAGTATAAAAAAAAATGAACAAAGGGCAAAAACTCCAAAATTAGGCAAGGCAGAGTTATAGTTTTTTGCCCTGCACTTCTATTCAATGATATCTATCTATCTACCTACAAAGTTTCATGTTGATACCTCTTATAGTTTTAGAGTTATGTCCCGGACAAAGTTCAAAGTGTAAAAATGAACAAAGGGCAATAACTCCAAAATTAGACAAGGCTGTGTTTAGGTTCTTTAGCATTGCAGTTCTATCCAATGAGATCTATCTACTTACAAAGTTTCATGTTGATATCTCTTGTTGTTTCAAAGTTATGTCCCGGACAAGAAAAGCGGACGGACGGAGGAACAGACGCCGGACAAAAAGCGATCACAAAAGCTCACCATGTCACTTTGTGACAGGTGAGCTAAAAACACATGAAAATTCTGTATTTAGAAATTAGGTTTACAGATTTATGCAGATAAACAAGATCAAATACCTGAGAATGTGTCTTGATATAATAGATCTGTCGACAACATTTCCTGATGTTGGAAGAAGGACGGGGTCTTTCATCAATGTACCCATGATAGGATCAAGGAATTCGTCAGGAGCATCTGCCAGCAGCTCTTCTTCTTCTTGCTGGGCTCGACCTATTGCCTGTAACACCATCAATCAATATATCTTTTTTTCGTTTTCAATTATCTTTTGTTAAAAGTCACAGATAAAAAGGCCAAAATTTCTTTGCTTTCACTGTGGAGAAGATACAAGCAGCTTTTTCTTGCAAGAATTCAGATTTAAAGGCACTTGAGTTGATCTTAAGACCTTTTGTAAACTTGCAGATGATTTTTTTTAAGTCACACCAACACTGTCAAGAACATTGTGGTGACTTGCAGCTTTACTGGTGGAGGAAGACCTCGGGTACCCCTCTGTGCATATTTCGGGTACAAGCATGCACTTAAATAATACCTTCAACCTTCCATATATACTAACTGAATAGTTTCCATACAAGAAATAAAAAACCAAAGTTCCTGACAGAATTCCAACTAACAATGGTAAGGAGCAAGTGACTTGAAGTCTGTGATTTTAACCATCGAGCCATGAAAGCTAACAGATAATGACAAATTTGATGATAATAGATTGTTTGAAGATGTAACTTGCTGATGCAGATATGAAGAAATTATTCGCAAACCAGCTTGATAGGGGGTGCTAAATCATTAAATACTTGAAACACTCATTGTAAACAATGCTCAATCTCAATTTAAAAGAAAGACATACTGCTTGCTCTGTTTATTCAGTAGTGACTATTCAATATTTATCAAGTTACATATGTAACAGTAACTCCTTTATATATGAAACTAAAAATATCACAATATTCAATTTGTTTGTTTGTTTGTTTCATTTTACGCCTTTGCCCAACAGTATTTCAGTCATATAGGCAGGTAGTTTCCTAACCATCGTTCCTGGAGAGTTACACCAGTACTAGACTACCTTCCTCCATGCTAAACTACCAAAGCATCTCCCGGGGATCGAACCCACACCAGAGAGGTAACTGGATTAGAAGTCATCGACTCTAACCCCTCGACCACGGAGGCGGTACATAATATTCTATATAGGAAACAAAAAAAACCATTGTCATGACAACCTTTTCAGTTCTATGACAAAGTAACTTACACAAATTTTAGTGTGAAGTGTCTCAAAATCACTGATCACAACCGGAGAACAACCAATCCTCTGTAAGACTTTGACCGCCTTCGGAAACAGTTCCTCGGAGTACGACCGTCCGTCCCCAGACACAGATTTACAAAAGTCCTCACTGTTACTCAAATTGAGATAAATCTTAGTGATGTCTGACACCAGCTGTTCTGGTTTGAATTCAAACTCATTTTTATCCTTCACTTTTAAATCTCTCTGTTTTGGTCCTACCTGAAAAAGATTAATTATGTGTCTAAAAATAGCTGCACAATGCTAAATCAACCATGAGATGAAAAATTCTATACATATTGCAAAATATTCCTTTAAAAAAGTCAAATGGTTATATAATTTCAAAGCATTAAAAACAACAACAACTACAACAACATCTGCATCGTTAAGATTTGTGATCCATAATCATCCTTTACATGGCTAAATTTATTGAATGGACTTGGCCTGCTTTGAATTTTTACTGCAAGGGGTTTCAGTATCAAGAAGTAATAACAAGATAGTCTTGTCCATGTACATGATACAGTAGACTGGCCAGGCTAAGCAAGTCGCTTGTGAGCGAGGAGTCAATCCTTTTTTAACATAGTTCAACCATAAGAATAAAAGAAGGACATTTTTTTTTAAATTTCTACTAATAAAGCTTATAAACATAATAAAATCATATTTTACATTTCATATTACATTGACATAACACGCTCACAAAATTTGCATAACAATCTACAGTCGACTCCGGTTACAACGAACTCAATGGGACATAAAAATATCGTTTGTTATATCCGAAGTTCGCTAAAAGCGAAGTAGCAACAACTTGCTTGGATGGGGAAATTTGCCTTGAAAAGCCGGGATGTCAGATTTAGTTCGCTATTAACGATAATTCGTTAAAAGCGAGTTTGTTATAAGTGGAGTCGACTGTATATTGAAGTATTTAACAAATATGTTTTCATAAAATTTTCTATATAAATTATATTACCAAATGTAATAAGAAATAGTTATATATTACCAAATGTAATAAGAAATAGTTATATATTACCAAATGTAATAAGAAATAGTTTATATACTATATAACCAAATGTATAAAGAAATAGTTAATATTTTATATTACCAAATGTAATAAGAAATAGTTCAACATGGCTGCTATTCTTTCCACCATCACGTCATGACAGAAGATAGTTTTAATTTCTCGTGTTATCATCTCCAGACTAAGTATGGTCATATTTCCCATCACGTTATGGTAGCGAGCCATCATGCCCAGCTGCCTGATGTTACTCTCCAGCTCTTGGCGCTGGTTGGGGTTCATACCCTGCCATGCCTCGCCCTCTTTCTCTGCCTGCTTTTCCTTTAATTGCTTCATAAACTGCATGGCAATAAAATATAGGTTAAGAATATGGTAACTGATAAGGTAAAGTGAATATGTTAATATTTATTGCAACAGCCCATGCCATTAAAATTAGAAAAAATAAGTAATATATAACAAAACCTTTATAAACATTCAGTTTTTCATTCAGATGATAATAATCATGTTTTATTCACATGATAACAATCATATTTTATTCAGATGATAATAATGTAAATTGTGCTATTCATATAACTTCTTATGTGCCTAAATAATTGATCTGATAAGGAGAAATCCTCATAATTTTTAGGTATGTAGCCTCTATTCACTAAGTAAAACAAATCACTGAGGCACCTCTCTAAAAATTTCTGAAGTAAACTACCATTATCAGGGTAAAATGTGCTAGCACCACTCATGAAATATTTTTTTTCATACCACTCAATGAAAATAAAGCCTGTATTTATAGAAAAAAACTTGAATATCCTCTTTATACTATCATTATAATAATTTATATTACAGACTTCCCATTTTGGACCAATTCACTTTAAAACTCACACAACCATCACAGGCTACTGAATTGAAGTAAGCAACTTTAACTACAAACCAAAACTATGAGGCAAGTTATTTCAATTCATGTATGACAACTTAGCATTTGGCTTTTTCAAAAAGTACATGTACATGTTCATATACATGCACATTGATAACTCCTTGCTAATTTTATGTTAAATACACTACACAACTCTTAACCACTTTACATATATAACATATGACCGCAGGAGACCTATTCATTGAATAATGGCGTAAAAAAAACAAAAACAACTGGCCATGATGATTCATAATTTATTTCAACATTTTATTGCAACTTTTATGACAAACAACAGTCATATTACATTTAAAGAAAGTGATCATTAAATGGAAAGTAAAAACAGAAAATTAATAATAATAAAAAATTTGCTTGTTATGGTGGCATTGTACTGATCCAGGGAGGTAACTGCTGCATGAAATTTGTAGTTAGATACTTACATCTAAGGCTTCATCCAGTAAAAAGATAGCATCATTGATTAACAAGTTGATAAATCGTAGGAATAATGGAGCATCTGTGTCTTCTATGTTCTTCTCTGCATAATCGGCCAATCTCTATACAATAAAATACAAGAGCGATCAGTGATCACGTGTGTTGCCTGCATGATAGCCAATTACATGTTGCATCTACTGTGTATCAGGAGACACATTAACTGGGCAAAATGCATTTTTCTAATTCAAGGGCCATAACTCAGCCAAAAAAAAAATCAATCAACCCCAAAACCCATGTAATATGCACAAGTACTTAAGCTACAGACCAATCCTGTAAAGTTTTACTGAAATTGCATAAGTTGTATAAGAGAAATATTTCCGACAATTTTTTTATTTTTTTGAATAACAATCATTAAAGGGCAATAACTCTGAAAAAATCATTGAAGCGAAAAATGCCTACACTGTAGAGGCGACACACTTAAACATGATTTAATCTGATGTAAACTAAAATCAATGATCTGTCTTCATTGCTCAGATCTTCAGATTTATTGATTTCAATATCAAAATTTCAGCTCCCAACACTTTTGAACCTGGCCAGACTGTGTGGATTATGTAGGCTGGCCTGACTATATTGGTGGCAAAGGCTGATTACTTTTGGGTCCAGCAAAGGCAAGGGTAAAACATGTTTCAGAGATGTCTACACAGTTAGAGAATTATGATTTTTACAAGTAAATTACAAAGGCCTAAGAGGGGACATACCAAACAACTTGAAACATGAAATTTTTTTTTTATTTTACTTCGACACCGAGAAAATCGAATTATCGAAGTTTGAAACATCGAAGTTCTACTGTATATTGAACATTAATATCAATACCTTAACAGAGTTTCTATGCCTCTCTTTTTCCCATATATAGTGAAGCACTTGATACATCGGTCGTCTATAGTTGAACTTCTGTTCGAACTGAACACTCTGTCCTGTCATTTCTATACTCACAAACACGTGTATTAACTTCTCAGCCAAATGATCAATCAGAGGATGGTTTTCGAACAATTGCTCACGGTAAAATCTTGCAATAAAAACACAATTAATATAAAAGATGCATAAATATTTATCAAAATTTCAACAGTTACATAAACATAATTTCAAAAGTTACTAAAAAAGAACACACAAGACCATTAATTCAAGGCATTTACAAGCAGTTACGTGAATTTAACAACTCCTGCCATTTGGGTTATTTCAATTTTTTTAAGTTGATAGGAAGTTTGTCTTTATATCACTGGAATGTCAGAAACTCATTTTTTCCTATGAGTAGTGCAGCTTTAAATCTACTATTTCCTAAATTAGCATCTTTTACCTTTCCATACGAAATATCTTAAAGGAGTTTGCCAATCTTTCTATCTGGACAAAACCATTATCATTTTAGGGAAAGTTTCAAATAATGTTCTGAATGAATAAATAGTGAACAGTGCAGACAATGATCAGATGGAACTGATATGCTGGCTGATCTAGGTCATCACTGGTTGCATGGGAAGAATATGTTACCCCCAGCAGGCAAAAATGGGTTTAATTAAAATAAAATTTTATACTTTGATAATATTCCTCTACTAGTACGAGTACTGTCTGCGTTTTGGGGCATCAATGCCGCAAGGGTCTCTGCCAACTCTGCTCTCAAATGTGGGTTCTTCATACGCTCTGGACTTCCCATAAACACCAGGATCAATGTCATAAAGTGAGTGAGACCACTTCCTCCAGTCTGGAATGTGAAATGATGATTACAATATACTTACACTAAATCATATTCTTTTTAAAATTTGAATTTCAACAAGCAGATTTCTTGTGTATAAAGGATCATATGTGTGTACATTTAAATACAATAACAGTAAAGGCACAAAAGACCTATTCAACCCCTAAGAAAAATAGGTCTGTTTCTGAGATATAACAAGTATTTGATAAATTTTCTTGCGAATAATATGCAAAACCTTTTTATGTTTATCAAGATTTCAAGATTTTATTGATAAGTCTTTAGGCCTCCGGCCCATAAACATTTACAACATATATATAATATACATACATAAACAGTGAGTGATACAGACATGATTAAATACAAAACTAACAGTATTTCAGTATTCATTGAAAAATATCTAAGAAACTTTGTCTTTTATCTAATGCATAGAACAAATACATTGCAGTGTTTCTAATTTCATTTTCGTTAGACATTAATGAATAAAATTTAGCAAGTGTTGGTAGCATTCTGTAATTTTCCGAAATATATTGGCAGCGTATATCATTATATAGAGGACAGATTAACATAAAATGGAACTCGTCCTCTACTGAAGTTTCACAATAAGGACATATACGTTCTTCTCTACTTAAGCCATAATGTCTACCTGTTTCAATAAGAAGATTGTGAACAGAGCATCTAAAAGAAGCAAAACATTTTCGAAATTTGACAATATCTAGGACATGTACATAATATTCAACTGTAAATCTTGTTTTATATGATGAATAATATGTCAATTTCTTATTAAGCATACATTTGGCACTCCAATTTTGTAGATATTGATCTTTTAGTCTATTGACATACAGATTCAAAAAATCATCATTAATAGTTTCATTTTGGTTTTCCCAAATATAGCCAAAACCATTACTAAATAAATTTTCTCTGATATCTGAAACCCAATTTTTCCTACCTATTGTATCATAATATAATAGCATATTATAAACATAATTTAGGATATCTATTGTTTGGCATTTTTATCAGTCTTAGCCAATATTTAATACAATTTTTTGATGAGTAGATATACATTGGGTATCGTCCCAAGTCACCCATAACTGCATCATTGCAAGCATTAGAGTTTACTTGTAAAAATCTTTTACAACAAAATATATGGAGTGATTCAATACAGGAAATATTACTAAGACCCCACAATTCCGAACCATACAGCATAATGGGTTTTATCTTAACATCAAATATTTTTTAAAGAAAGTATTATAAGGTATGCAACCATATTCCTGAACAGAACTTAGAATATACAGAAATACTCTTTTTGCCTTAATAGACATATGCTCTGCCATTTTGTACATAGATAATTTGCTGGTAAAATGAACACCTACATAATCAAATCCTTTAACAACTTCAATATTTTTACCAGAATAGTGCCAATGTTCATGTTTTGACAATTGTCCCCCATTTTTAAAACCCATAATTTTTTGTTTTGTCTATATTAACAACAAGTTTATATTGATTACAAAAATCTTGGAGACAATTGAGCTGTCGTTGAAGACCAACGATAGTATCAGATACAGACGCTATATCATCTGCAAACATAATCATAAATATTTCCAGAGTATCAGGATACAATTGAATACCCCTTATATTATTACTTAAGAACAAATCATGTAATTCATTGATATATAATGCAAATAATATCGGACTTAGACTACAGCCTTGACGTAATCCTGTGGGGCAATCAAAAATATCAGAAACTTCTGATTTAGATTTAACAAAGCTTTTAACCGATACATAAATAGATTTTAATTGTGTTATACAAACAACCAGTTATTTTGTTTTTACGTAATATATCATATAAAATCGGCCGATCTATAGAATCAAAAGCTTTCTGAAAATCGATGAAAGCTACATAAACTGGCTTTCGTTTCTGTTGGAGATATTTAGATACAATAGAGTATAGTATAAAAGCATTGTCAGTAGTACAATAGTTTTTCCTAAAACCTGCCTGACATTCTGAAAGCTTTCCATATGCCTCAATGTAAAAAAGTAATTCTGTTGGTAATAATATTAATATATACTTTGCTTATGACATCAATTAAGGATATTCCTCGATAATTATTAGGGTTTAGCAAATTGCCTTTTTTATGAACAGGTATAATTACACAATGACACCATTTTTCAGGGAATATCCCAGAAATAAATATCTTATTAAATAATTTGCACATATAAGGAAGTAGAGTATCTAAACCATAAATGATATGTGAAGGTATTAGTGTGCCTCCAGTTGCCTTGTTTGACTTTAATTTTTTAACAGCTTCATTTACTTCATCCTCAGATATTTGGCTATTAAATAGAAACTTCTCAATCTCATCTAAATTGTCTATTTCATCTGAATTTACAACTTCACTAACTGTAGCCGGTAAATTTCCACCAATACCTCCATCAATATCAGCAACAGAAAACAACTGTTTAAAATGAGAAAACCATGTATGTATACTTATAGGTGAATCTCTGTTGCCTGGTTTTGATATATTATTTATTTTCTTCCAAAATTCTTTGGAGTTATTAACGCTATTATCTATATCAGCTATAAATTGTTTTTCATATGCATATCTTTTTTGTCTACATATATTTTTATATGAATGCTTATTGTCAATATAAATGTTTAAATTATCCAAACTTGGACATAATCTAAATTTTCGCAGTGAAGACCTAGAAATTTTACGGGCGTTTTTACATTCAGCACCAAACCATGCCCTATTTTGTAGTCTATGGTTTTTGTTATGTTTACTATACAACAGAGATTCACTACAAAAACTGACAACCTTCTCAAATTCATCAAGTAAAATATTTACATCATTACAATTTTCATACAGTGAGTCTAACCTGTCAAACATACCTGACTTCTTAGCATCATCAAGAGTAGATGAATATACAGATTTACCATTTTCATTAAAATTATATGCTGTAGTAGGTATATTTTCAATATTTCTACCAAAGTTAATGCTAGAGTGAATTATCAAACACAAAGGGAAATGTGTACTTTCAATCACATCTAAAACTTTAAAGTCTACAGTTAAATCAAAAATATTTTTGGATGCTAAACAATAGTCTACAACACTGCATCCATTCTGGTTAGCAAATGTAAAGTTTCCATATGAACCATCTGTATTTTCAGGTAACATTCTACCATTATAAATGTAACAAGAATATTCTTTACAAAAATTAATCAAATGTTTACCATCATTATTTACAATGTTATCTTGTGAGTGTCTTTCAATTGTAATACCACTTTCTAATACATCTCTAACATCTTGAAACTCTGGTCCATCAAAATATGACACATAATCAACAAGATTACCAATTCTAGCATTAAAATCACCACAGATTAACAGTTCATATTGTGTCAAGTTATTATCTGATATTAGAGCTTCTAATCGTTGTAAACATGTATACACAATATTTTGGTAGAATGGTGATTTTTCTGGAGGAGAATATAACGAGACCAATAGCACATTCTTTTCAATACTAAAAATTGATTTATCTATCAAAAGCATTACACCATACTCAAAATTATCACAAATCCTTTGGACATATCTAGTAAGCTGGTTTTCAATCATAATAACAACTCCGCCCATGGATCTGCCTCCCACTACAGATTTTTTAGCATTACATGCAAAATTAGTGAATTTTTCAACATTTAAACAAGCACAACTATCGTCATCCCATGTTTCCTGCAGACAAACAATATTGAATTCAGAAATAAATTTGCACACATTTTCAAATTTTAAAACATGGTTTAACCCTTCGATATTCCATGAAATGAGAGATAGCTTTTTTACTGGGCCTTGACCGTTATCCTATTTGGTATTATCAATAGTGCCTCTTTGTAATTCCCCCTGTGGTGATGATATATTGTAATCAATGTCAAATGAATTTGCACCGCTTACAACACTGGCATAACTATGTCGATTAGCGTGTACAAATCTCCTGTTGGAGTCTGTTTGTTGCCTGGTAGGTTGATTTGGCTTATATGTTACCAATTTACCATTCTTGAAATATCTGCGTAAACCTCTATTATTAAGTTCTTTCAACTGCTGACGTTGTAAGTATGTAAGATCATTAGAGAGTCGAATACCTGCAGTCCTGAGATGATCACGATACTTAAAAAGTTTGAACTTGTCATCTGGGTTTTTGAATTCCACTATTACTAACCTAGGTTTACCAGTTTTTTTACCAACTCTTCTAGCAGATTTTATTGAATTTTCATTTAACATTGCATTAGGAGGAGCAGCAGAAAATACTGATTCATTAACGGAAGCTTCTAAGGAAAATTGGTCATTCTCTGTTTCTTGAAGGCCAAAGATTCTTAATTATCCTTTCAGCTTATCAGATTCGGTCACATTTATGTGTCTCTCTAATTGTTCGATATGCTCCTGCGAAGTTTCATCATTCATTGCCATAGCTCTAATATCACTTTCGAGAATCTCATTTTTGTATTCGATATTTTCTAAACGCCTCTGTATATCAATGATAGATGTATTAGTTTTAACTTGATTTGCCTCAATATTTTTAATATTTGATTTAATGGATGTAAGCTCTGTCTGGACATTTGTCATTTCCATTTTAACACCAACAATTTCATTCTTCATCTGTTTTAAAGAATCTTGAATATCAGAAATAGCATTCAGAATTAATTGTGTATCTTCTGTTGGACCCGGATTCAGCTCTATATCTGCAGCCAATAGTAGCACCCTGCTAGCATATGAAGCATAAAGATTACAACCATAAGTATATATGTCGGGTATTGTTCCTTTTGAAAATATAAGGTGTTGATGATCTGAACATTCAATTTCAATGGGAGATGAATATATCAAAGAGATATGAGTTTTACTGTGAAGCATTAAAAGCAATGTAAGACACCATAATGAAATTACAAAACAGATCAAGCTGTGTAAATGTGTAACAGTTCCAGAAGTGCTGAGATTATGTTTACATATTTTCTTCTCTCTAGCTCTACTGTGTAATTGCAGGTTAAAGCTGCCTATTCTTGCACGATATAGCAGTATATCTATACCCATAATTATCAACTGTTACCTTTTGATCAGAGTCCAGCTATGTAATGCAATTGTTATGCAATTTAATCCTTATAATCACAATACCCTAGCAAATGTTACAAATTCCTTTGTAATTAACACTCACTATAACTGAACTCCAGTGTAGAATGTTTACACAGTCAATTGAATGTCCAAAAGTTGTCTTTGTACATGTAGATGGTATTCCTTTGTTCAATAAGAAAAAAAAAACAATATCCTTCAAAATGTCAGAAAACAAGAAATTAATTGTAATTTAAGTCCAATAAGTATAAAGATGGTCTATTTTCCCATTCATTGGTACAACTTTTGTCATATAAAATGATTTATAACCAGCAAAAATGAACTCTAAATCTTAGCTCAAAAATCCATGTCTGACCACTATCACTATCACTATATATATATATTGTCTACATCTCTGTGTTTATATACTAGTATTTATATTTGGTACCCATTAAGGTAACAATAAATTTCCTAAATAATTAAAAATTGACTATGTGGTAAAAATTGTTACAAGTCAACTGATTACAATATTGTGTATGGTCAAACTGATCTAAAATCAACTTGGCATGGGATAGCTTGGCATAGGTCAGCTTGCTTTATCATTAAAATTCATTAAATAGTTCAGGTTATCTTTACTAAATAATCTGTTTTGTTGTTGTTGTAATGTCAGATTAAACAGTTTTTGTATTCACTATTGTCTGTGTTTTGCTGCCAAAGGACTGGATGACAAGTGGTTTGAAATAAGTTTCCACAAGTACTATCAGTACTTTGAGTTTTTTAAATGTTACCAATATACAAACAAATCAAATGTTTAAAAAGAGTAGAAAGTCAGGAAAAGATCAAGTTTTACCTCATACATGTCATCTTTGAATCTATGTAGAAACATTGTGAAGTCAGTCACATTTCCCATGATAAATTCTGGCACATAGCCAAGTGCTGTGGGCACCTGTTCTGGTAGAGGGAATGTGATTGGTTCAAAACTAGTGACCTCATTAGCCCTAGCAACCTGGACTAACCATGTAGCTGTTGCTATGTGGAAGTTCATGGACATCTCTAAGAGCTGGGGCTCAGTTAATGCTGCCTTGATACATAAAAACAATTTCATTCCTGAAGAAAAAAAACAACAACAAAATCTTTTTTACTTTTTTTTTAACTGAAAATCAATTAAAGATTGTGTATAAGTATTACTCTCCTATTAATAGATATAAAGATTTTTGACAGGTTATATGGCCCTATATAAATGGTAGTTTGGAAATATATAACCTGAGCTGCTAGGGCAAGGTTTTCTTGGGAAAAAAAGTGATATTTTCATATATTGACAGCAGCTGTGTATATAAAACTATAAAAACGTCACAATTATCCGACGAAAAGCGACCTTACAAACGTGCAGAATTATAAAACAGAACAAAAGTTTTAACCTTCAATTAACCAGCTGGAAAAAAGTGATAACTGTAGCCTATGCTGCCAGTGTAGGGCCAGGCTAGCCAGCATATCAGTGCTGTCTGACCAGGCTCTACTCTGTTGAAAGCTCAATTTTTGTATTCTAAAATTGAAATCCTTTAAACTTTGTGTGGACTGTCCTAGATTTTAATCAAAGCAAATCAACAACACTAACATCAATCTAATAATATAGGCATTATGTCAATGATTGGTTTTGTATGCAATATCAGGATCATTTGAAAATTAACAACAAACTTTTTTGCAACATATTTCAGGGCTTCCGTTAACGGGCGTACGGCCGTAAATTACGCCCGAAAATCGTATCTGTACGCCGAAAATTAAGATCAATGCCGTACCGCTGACTTCCAAAAATTTAGGAATACGGCGAAAATCGTAAGCCGTGACGTACGCCACAACCATTTTCCGACCTTTTCTCACTTTCAAGGCGTACGATTGGATTATTTATTTAACTCCGCCCCCTGAATTGAATGGTTGACATGACAGCGATGGGTGAAATTATGCGAATGCACCTGGCGCGTGACGAATTAGCGAGTGTTGATTTATGACCTTGATAAGCGTGAAAACAAAGTGATTGGATTAGTTGTTTGTTTTGTACGGATAATGGGTAGTTAATTGACATAAACTGTGGTAGGTATCTGTTTTTACTTTAATTAGATAAAATGATTTATTCATTATTGTGTGCATCGGTAAGTTTGAATGTATCCGAAAGTTTGCCGAGTTGGCGAAGCGTGTTTTTGTCTTTTGATTTTTTTTCCTTTTTGAAGTTAAAGACGTTTTATTTTCACACATTCTATAGATGTTGATTTGATTTTATATTTTTTTCACTCGCTAATTATGAGTAGCAAAGTTACATTTAAAAATCTTTATTCCCTACAGTACCAGCTCTCAAAAAAATTTGGCGTATCTCAAAAACGTACAATTAAAAAAAATAATTTGGTCAAGAACGGTGTTCGAAATTATTTTCATAAAACTCTCAATTTACAAGCCTGATTAAATTTAACCATTTTGGGTTGTTATTGTGTTAAGATTCATTTGATACACTGAAATTGTGTTCGGTACTGTAGTAATTAATTTTAAACACAAGAGATATTTAAACAACAATTTTTATTTTACAAATAAGAAATATAACAATGCTAAAGGATGTCATGTTTTTTTTTATTTCAGGAAATCTACAGAGATCCACTCTTTTAAAACACAATGAATAAATGCTGTGCAGGCTGATCACATGAGACAACAGCTGTATGGTACTGATCCAGAGGTAGAAAAAGAAGAACCCATCATACACATTTCAGAATCTACTTGTACCATGATTGATTAAAGAATTAAAAGTTTTCAAGAAATATTTTTTTTTTGTTATACCAATGAGCAATTATTTGAATGTTATCACTGAAGGGTTCTACACGGTTACCACTGTCCTTAAATAACAACAATACAGTCCTTTTCAGGGTAATGTTCTTACTTCTATTGAAAATATTTACCCAACAATCATGTAAAGATACTTTGAACTTAAAACATTAAAAGGAATGACATTTTCAGAATCTTGTGATTAAAATAATTGCTTTTACTTGTATCATCCCATACTATAAATCAAATATTGAAACATGAAAATTATACGCGTAAGAACAACTGACTTCCAGAAATTTACCTCATGACTTCCAAAATTCCTTGAAAGGAAGTCCTGACTTCCTAAAAAAAAATCCTAGTGGAAGCCCTGATATTTGCTTTTTTATCACCAATACAAGAGCCTGGATAATGTATAATTTTCCCATGTTCAAGCAAAAACTTAAGGAAAGTGTAACAGCGACGCCAACCACTGAGGCTTGGGCCAGTACAACAGCTCTCCCTATTCTCAAAATAGATGAGTTAATTATGTATACAGACAATCTAAATACAATATGTATTACAATTGTACAGATATGCACTGCCCGTTTCTGTTTTCTAAAGATATTGGTATTGTAACTGGCTGTATATGAATCAACAGTTACAAAAATGTTAAAACGATAACTTCTGTTTTTAAGCATTCAAGATGATGGCCGTACTATTTTCAAGAGGCAAGCTAGAAAAACTAATCTACCTTTTTCCATCTGTAGTTTAACACCCCTCATGGGCTCTACTTCATCATTAGGAAACTGTTGCCTCATGTCCTGATACGCACGTTGTATACGATGTAAGTCCTGGTTGATCTTCATAAACTTCTCGTGCACGGCGTGAAATCCCTGATTTATAGCTTGATGACACAAGAAGAAACACTCAGTGATGAAATTATAGCTCTCGTCCTCCGCCACGTTTACATTCTCCTCTAAAGGAATCAGGCATGTTTCTTTGATCAACTCTGAAAGTAGAAAAGAAAAAAGAAATCCCCTTGAAGTTCAAATGAAAACATGATAATTTTTGCAGTTTTAAAGTAAATTTAAACATTCCACTCTGTTGCAAATGATTGTGTTTTGACCCTTGTTATTGCCACTGTCTACATTTTTATATGGTGGCTGACACTGTGTGACTGCTCATATTTGGATACAGTTGCATTTTCAAAATCACCGACATTTAATATCGTTAAAAGTCCTGGACCTTTAATTAGGTATATACTATATAACATGACTTTTTTCCATCATATCTCTACCCTTAGATGGTTCCATCTCCTAGCAACATGCTAATATAATAAAGGCAGTTCCTTTAGGCTAGAAGTTTTCATTAGTGTACATACATGAGAATGAAATAGTATTCCAATAAAAATTTCATTAACAATTTATTATTATTTAACAAAGAAATGTCTATGGCTATTGCTTTACATGACTGTTAAAAAGAAAGAGTTTGATACTGCTTTCGGACATAAAATTGGCTTCGAATACACATAAAAACTGGTATCTCAAAATCATATCTAAGACTGCTTTTGTGCTTGAGACTAAAACTCAAAATAAAACATTTTTGTTCTGTGTCCAAACCGAAAGTGGTTCAACTAGAACTGGTTAAGTTTTTTCAAATATCATTTTGAGTAAGTAACATGAATCTAATATTTCAAATTTGTGTACATTTAATCTAACATTTTGTGTAAAATTTAACATAATTAAAACACCTATACCTTCAGCATGAATACCCCTCTGTCTGGAGTCATTCTCGTCTGCCGCTACAGCTCGTACATAGCTCGGCTGTAACTTGAGAAGTTTAGGTGAGCATGCTTCAGAGAATGGCTGGCATAGTTTGAGCATTACATAGGATAGATTTAAACTGAAGCCGTCACTAACATGTAGCTGTGTTAACACTTGTGGAGCATGTGTAGACCAGATCTTAGTCCTCCCTGTTATAACATAGTTGCATATGCGTTAAATATATGAGCCGTGTCACGACAAAACCAACATAATGGGTTTGCGACCAGCATGGATCCAGACCAGCCTGCGCATCCGCGCAGTCTGATCAGGATCCATGCTGTTCGCTATCAGTTTCTCTACTTGTTATAGGGTTTGTAAGCGAACAGCATGGATCCTGATCAGACTGCACGGATGCGCAGGCTGGTCTGGATCCATGCTGGTCGCAAACCCATTATGTTGGTTTTGTCGTGACGCGGCTCATATTAATATCTGCATATGTGTTTAAATATATCTATACTTAAAATGTAATTCATTCCTTATCCTGCTAAATTTGTTCAATGGGCCTGTACAACTTATTGAGTTTGAATCATACTAAAACAAAGCAGACAACAATTTAGAGCCCGATTAATCTAAACATATTTATTTAACTCGATTGAGAAACAAGTTTTTGAAACTTATATTAATCAGTTTCGAGTCCGCTTCCTTACTGGTGTCATATGAAGAAACATGGTTGTGACCTGATTAAGGCTTGAACCCATGATCCCTGGGTTGAGAGGCAGACACCTTAACCTTTTGGTCACCGCTCCCTTGGTTGTGCAGGCTGTCCTAAATCGATACTGGTGACATAGACTTATAAAATTACAATTACCATTGATAGCCCACATGAGGCTCATATGTATTTAAATTTTTTTTAGTTCATGTAGAGAAAATGCAATAGCATGCTGTCGTCATTTTCATGACATACATTTTTAGTGTTTTTTTTTTTACACATTTAACTGACTTAAAAAGTATCCAATCAAATTAATGAAAGTTCTTTTGAAAACAACCAACTTATTTCATTTTCAAGTTCCAATTCAAAATGCTAAAGGTATAGCATACAAGCACATCTTACCTGAGTTTTCTAGAAGACATTTGCCTAACCATCGAAGAACTTTGTGTTTCAGTTGTGGTGATAATTTGATAATGCTGAATAGTAGCTGATATACTCCCATACTGATCCCTGATAATGGCTGTTAATACACAAATATATATTAATATTATCCTTAATAGGACATTCTCATTTCAAGGCCACACATATCACTATGGAAACATACATATTTTGTTACCGTTAGGATGATTTTTTTCCCCAAATATTACAAAGCATGAAAATTTTAGTTAACTTTATTCAATATTGCAAGAATTTTTTGGAGGAGCATCAAAAATACAATACGGGAGCAATTTAATGATTCAAGTTTAACTTTAAACATATCAATTTTAGCTAGCTTTAGGCCTGAAGACTCATTGATTCATTCTTAAATTCACTTTCTGGGACAAACCAGTTCTAATGTTATATCAGGAAATGGTCCTAACCATGTTCCAACAAGGCTCTAACCCACAATCTCTGGGTTTACCAGCGAACACTGTGACCACTAGGCCACCATTCAATTTTATTTCATTTTTTCAAACACGGTCAACACAATGACATTTGCTGACGTACCTGCCATGTATTTCTCTCAGTAATATCATGCTCCTGTTTCGATGTAGAAGATGGGTTATTGAACAGATCTATGACTTTATTGTGGTCTGGTACACAACTCAGTCCGAGAATAGAACCTAGTAGTGAAAACTCAAAATCTTTTCCTTTCGATGTCTTCTCGGGACTGGTGTATTCCATGAATGTCTGGAAATATATATAATATAATAATATATAATGTATATTTCATATATATAATAATAATAAATAATGGGGAAAAAATGCTACAGCTTGGTTAACATCAAGCAAATTTCTTCAACAGATGAAAAACATGTCTTAAATTTCATAAACAATAAAGTTTAAAATGATTATAGTATTAGTTATAACAGTTTCTGACCGTATATACTGAAAATATAGCCTGGGTGAGATACATGTAAATATAACCCCGACACTTACAAGCATTCTGTAGTTATTGATCACTATAAGATATAATACTTAGTTCAAGGCTTCTTTGACTAACTGACCCAAAAATTGATGAGGGCCATCGATCTACTAGTCTTGACTAACATCCACACCAGACTTGAGGACTGAAGGCTAAGTGTTCTATAGGTTTATGGTTTAAGAAGGTGTGGTCCATGTCGGACTAAGCAAAGCATTTATCTCCACTTCTTCAAAAGTGGGGCATAATAAAATATTAGAGTCAGTGTGTGAATAATTATGACCAGGATGACATACCTCAGCTAGTGGGGCACTGTTTGTGAAGAACATGAGAAGATCTATGTATCTATTCACTTCAGGATGCATCAGTGTCAGCTGATTTTGAAACTTGCTTTTTATGACATCTAGGACAGGTGTAAACACTTGGAGAAGATTGCCGTCTTCAGCATGACTGTGAATCTCAGAAGCCGTTTGTGTGAAGAATTCCTTTACCAGACTACTGTCTTCAAATAGAAGAAAAAGAATGAATCTTACTTTTTAAAGTTAGAAAGAAATTCACTGTAAATACTTATGCATTACTTACATTTTAAAAGAAATATTCTAAAATCACATAAACAGAGCACAAAAATTTCTTAGGTATTTTCTTCTTTTATCCTTTTGTCTGTTTGTTATTTTCTCCTATGGGTGGGTGGGGGATGGTAAGGTTTTTTTCTGTTTTAATCATAAGGAAATAAGCTTTTCTTTTAAGTGCACTTTTTATAAAAACATATAATAAGCTGCAAATTTATATGATAAATCAAGAAAAAAAAGTTATCAAATATTTCAATTCTAATATACACAGAGAAAATATTAATAATCTACTAAGTCTAACTGTTTATTAACCTTTGACAACCAGTTGAAACCAAATGTAATTAAACTCTGCTACTAGTATAGAGTCTGGAAAGTCTGCATGTCCATGCCCTCTGCTGCTGACTGACCAACTTTACTTTTTATTCTTGTTCTCCCCAAAATTGATTATGGACTATTCCAAAAATGGAAACTCAACAAATCCATTTAAGAAATTTAACAGGTTAAGGAAAAAATGGAAACTTTGTTGGTCTATAATCACTTTATTGTGGTACATACCAGAAAGAAAATGGTTGTTCTCTAGATAGAGATCTATAAACTGTTGATGTAATACTTGACTAGGGTAAAGTTCCGTCTGCTGCATACAAGTCTTGGCATTCAACAAAATCACCTCAGTACTTCTCTTTAACAAATATCCAAACTTATCGTACTGTAATGTACAAAACTTTGTTTCAAATCCATATTTTTCCATATGTTTCAATTAAAAAACAAAATTGCGAACTTTGTAAACGGCCTTCACATCCAGACAAGGCCCTGTTAATATAAAAATAAATACTGGTATTTTGAATTAAAAAAAAAATCCCTAAAATATCAAATTGACTAATCCGAATTCAAAGCAGGGCAAATCCATTAGACACATACAGAATCTTAAGGGCTACCTGATTATCTCCTTTAAGGTTTGAGCACCTTTCATAACACTGGTACAAATATCGCAGAACTTGTGATTCTCCAGATAAAGATGCCTCTGTGGGTTTCTTCTGACCTTTTTTAGTAGAGATAACATCTGATCCAGGATTGTCCATCAATAATCGCTCAAATACAGCCTGTAAAAATTCAAATTAAGCATTTCGTGGACTGATGGTTAGTAACCCGGCCACCATTTTTTCAAGATTTCTCAAGATGAAATTTAATAAAAAAAATTATATCTACATTCTTTATCTTCATTTTATGATGATTTTGCCACCAAACTTGCAAAGAACTTTATTCTACATAATAAAATTACAAACAATAGAGCAAATATAATTATTAACCCTTTCACTGCCATAGGGACGGCATATGGCAGTGTATTTTTCATATGGACAGCTTTTGCCGTTTCTATAATATTAATAATTATTGTAACAATAATAATTATAATAATAATAAATATATATAGATAATTATACCATCAACAATAATTATTATTATACTGGCAGATTTGGAAACATATATAATTATTATAATACTAATAACAAATAATAATAATTATATAAATTAATAATATAGTAATTTCTTAGAAAACCTTCTGGCAAATAGGTGATCAATAAATAAATAACCCTCTGGCAGCGAAAGGGTTAAATGGTATACATGTATATTTATTTTGTTGTTGTATGAGGGTCCATGGCTGATAGGTCAATGTTATTGACTTCAAAACTGCTGTTGGTTCGAATCCCACAAGGAACTTTGGATTTTCCAGCTAGCTTACAAAACATCAGTGGTTCTCCTCAGGGGCATGTTTGTGCCTGAAACAATGCAAGGAGGGGCACCTGACATCTTCATCCACCAGTAGATTAGCTAAATAGCTTCTAACATATCTAAGGACCCTGACAAAATTCAAACCAACAGTTGTGAGGGGAAAGTGATTAGCAACCTTAACTACTAGGCCACTGTGGTGCCTTCATATGGTTTAATTCAACATCAAGATTAAATGAGCCGCGTCATGATAAAACAAACGTAATGCAGTTTGCGACCAGCATGGATCCAGACCAGCCTGCGCATCCAATCCTATTACAAGTAGAGAAACTGACAGCGAACAGCATGGATCCTGATCAGACTGCACGGATGCGCAGGCTGGTCTGGATCCATGCTGGTCGCAAACCCATTATGTTGCTTTTGTCATGACGTGGCTCAAATGCTTATGCAGTCTTGTATGTTAAAAGAATGTTTGTGTTGCTAACTCTTTAAATGCCTACTAGATAGGTATATCATACATGAAAAATTCCATCTGATCTATTGATCTATTTTATGTTGTTTTCTTGAAAACATTTATGAGGCAATTAAATCATTTCAATTATAACTTTTGTTTATTTTCATTCATAAAAAGTAAAGGTTTTGTATAGTTACAACACAGCACCAATTCTTTTCATTTCGAAAAACAAATTTGAAATTTCCTGTAATTTAAGTAATTATGTACAGCTAAAGTGTTAATACATTACAAAACCTTTTATTCATAGCCAGAAATACACATTTCCACAAGAGTAAAATTTAGTCTACCTGATCTAAACATTCCAAGTCCAACCATGTCTGTCCATCTAGTGTGTCTGCAAATCCAGACATGTACACACAGCGGGAAGGTCTGTCTGACTCCTCTTCTACTTCTAGTAATTAAATGAAGAATGTGCATCAAATATAACAATAAGCATATATACAAGAGTCACTGAATCATGTTATTCTGTTTACATATAAAATTTGCGTGAGTTAAATCACAGAAACATTTTATATTACATGTTAAACAACAGAGACATTCTATGTTACAACTCTTTTGAGAATTGACCTTATGAATATAGCCTTTTATAAATTTTATCATCGGGGGCCCTAAATTTGTCCTTGACCTAGAGTCAACACCCTTACAGCCTATGTCAGAAGGTCTCAACAAATGTTCTTTTAGAAAGAGAACAGTTAGATATTTTTAAACATCAAAGTAAATTTAATGTATCTGCCAAATTTCTTCAAAATAGAATGCTTGAATCATTAGAAAATATTGTGTATCAAACTGGCACTGTTAAATGCTTAGTGTAACGATTTATGGACACCCATGGTTATAAAGATGCATGGACCAAAAATCTTTTAAGAATTTGTGTACAATCATGTAGAATTTAATTGAGACTGTTCAAAAAGCAAAGCTTATAAAATATATAATCAATAAATTTATCATATATTTAACATATGAAAACTTAATCATATGAAAAACATAAGATAACTATGAGTTTAACATGTTTGTTTTCATATGGTTTTCATATGGTCCTGGTTTTACATATGTTATTTTACATATGAAATACATATGTTCTTAAACACAACCAAAGAGTGTTTTCTTAAATTTGATGCAACCAAAAATGATTTTGAGTCAGTCATGTAGGACAACATCGTCCTCCTAAAGATAATCGTGCAAATGAATTCTACATATTCAATATGGTAAGTGTTAACTTATATATACCATTATCCAAAGTAATGAGAAAGATATGTTCAAGCAGGGTGCTTATCTGTGTTTTCTGTCTGGAAAGTTCTTTGATGTCAGCACACTGAGGTAAATTACTTTCTGCCGGCACTGAAGTTATTATACCTAAAACAGAATAATTTCAATTTAGGATAAGGAATATGAATTGTTTTAACAAGTTTGACTACAGAATCATCAGTCACTTTCATTAAGTAATTACCCATGAAAATAATGGGCATAATGATTCGAAATTCATTTTTTAAGTTTTTCGATATGTATTATATCTTAAACTTAACAAACACAGCAACTTTAAGGTCAGAAAATAGGCATAACTACACCAAATTGAATTTTAGGACTATATGGATTCAGGCATTGAAAGAGAACTATTCTGAATAAAAATTACATATCTTTGAATTATTCTCTAGTTTTCCAAATGGAATGTTTAATAAAATGGTAAAACATAACATTGGGGGCACATGTCATATGTACATGTATTCTACAAATGGAATTAAGCTTAGCATATTAAATAATCAATCAATTGGCCATGTTTTTTTTTTTTTAAGTAACTTCTCTGATAAATCAACACATGTATATGATTCAAACAGTTTCAAATTTACCATTTTCTTGTTTTGCGATTTGTTTATTTGCAATAAAAAGTTGTGCTTGGTCAATACTTGGAAATAATGCTGCAAATGGATTATTGGCAATATCCTCCTTCTCTGCCATGTCTTCTTTCACCTGAAATAATAGATGTAAATAACATGAATAAATTTAATATTTAAGAAATAGTATCTGAGCAGTGTTTATATTGGCTATTTAACACAGGTTTGGAGTTTTGATGTATAGAAATTAACCACGAAGGCCGTAGGCCTTGTAAACTATATAATCCAAGGAGAAAACATAACAGCCGCATATACAAGTAGTCCCTAACCTGTGTTTATTGGCAGTTTAACACTGTTTTTTTCTTCTTAGTCTTTAGTGACAAAATCACTAGGAGTATTAGAATAACTTGATGACTTTCGAACAAGAAAGGTCAAAATCAATGACCTCATCTTACTGGTAACCAGCCTCCCAAGCTTCAAACTAAAGAAGTGATCCCTACATGATGACACAAAAATGACCTAAAATTGAAATTGGGCTAAAAATAATTTTAATTTATTTCTGAGATTTATTTCTTAATGATCTTTTGCACATCTTTCTGTTTAAAGTGTCTTGTCTGATCTGTATAAGAAATTCAACATTTATCTTTTTGGACTTTTGAATCTCATAATGTAGTACCTTTAAACAGATACTCAAGTCTGTATCCATGGTATTAACACCAATCCTTACAAAACTTTATCAACACTCTGTTGACTCAGGACAAGTACCCTTAGACTGGAAGGAAGAAACTTTGTTCCTACATTTCTATATACATGTATGACAAAGAGCTGTCTGAAAGACAATATGCTGTATTTTTCTCATTGCTTGACAGTAAGAAAAGGGGCATAAATATGCAAAAAAGGTAAATCGGAGTCATTGGTCCGGTGCCATCATCATCACAGAGAACAAGTGTGTAGAGTTTCAACCAATTTCCTGTAGTGATACAAACTTGCACGTAGAATAATTAAAAAATATACTCTAGTTAACAGATTTCATAAGATATGCAGGATTTGATAATATCACCTTAAAACATAGTGAAAAAAAAAAGATGAGTTTAAATGCCTAGTAGTGTTATGTGATACACATCTCTAACAACTAGAAAAGAGCTTGAGACTCTCGGAACGGTTGGAGCCCTCGCCCTATCGGGCTTGGGCACCAACGGTTCCTCTAGCCTAATTAATTCGGCGTGATCGGTTTGACCCATTTTACAGACTTTTTTTTCTTACTGTCAAACCGTTACGCCTAATTTTAACTGTCATTTTTACGCACGGAAAATCTACCGGTAACACTATCGATAGTTTGGACTGATTTTTACTGCTTAAACCTAAAAGTAACTTCAATTACCTCTAAAGATCAATAGAATATAAATTTTAGTACTAACTTCTCCTAGAAAAAATATTAGATTGTACCTGTCTTAACGCATACATGCGATTTATTTCAAATTTGTACTGTCTACTCTATCTTCGGCGAACATGTTATGACGTCATCGTAAAAAATCGATTCCGTGAAAGCTGGTAGTAGCTACCAGTGTGTCTAGCAGGTAAGTGTGGGTTACGCATGAAGATTAAATTAAACAAAATATCGGGGGAAATAAATCTATTCATCATTTTTTAATAAATGTGTGCATTATTAAATACTATTGAAAAGTATCATTGTATTTAACCTAAAATGCAATGGTCCTGTTGTTTAATATTTTTAAATGTGTACTCAACATTTATCAATTGGTGGTTTGCCTTCTTGTTTACTGCTAATGACTGCCAAATGTCACTCTCGGATAAAATACTGACTTTATTTATACATGCATATTTATATGACAATTAAGAACGTAAAAGAAATATTGAAGGAAACTATTTGAAATACACTTCAAATTATTCAGTATTTGTACAAATAATATTTCAAGAGCTCTTTTTCACCGATTGCCGATGTATAATACCATATTCTAACACGACCCGTATTTTTCCCTATTGAACATAGAAGAACCAAAAGTGTGTGTTATTATGCTATAAAGTCACTGTTTGACGTTCTATATTTAGATATGTGACGTAATTATTATACACGTGACGTAACCACTAAAAATATGACGCGCTGAAAATGAGTACGGAAACAAATCAGGCGCAATTTTGCTTAATATCAGGTACAGCAGCATTTATTTGTTGATGTCGTGTTAGAATCGAAATAATATATCCAAATCGGTGATTTTATCGCTTGATAACATCACTGTTTGTCGTTCGGATGCGCATCATTATATCACTCGGGCTACGCCCTCGTGATATAATTCGTCGCATCCGAACTCCAAACAGTGATGTTATTGAGCGATAAAATCACTGTTTGGGATATATTATTTCTTAATTAAACCTATTGATAAAGTTAAATGTCTTCTTGACATACTTTATTAATTTACTAAAAAGGAACTTTATTGTGATCCAGCCATATGCTGTGTAACTATAAAGGAAGGGTCACATATTTTAATTGAAATAAATTTTTTTATATAGGATATTAAAAACTAGAAATGTGTCATCATGCCACGGATGCCCCCGCATGCAGCCAAAATTTCAGATGGTGCATTAATTATTTTTTTCATTTTAAGTTCAAAGCCCTTAAAACTTTTCAATGCTAACACAAACCATTTTCATACAATGTTCAAGACACTGAAATTATTCAGTCTTAACCTTTTAAAAATAGCATATTGCATATTTGTAGCCAAAATAATGGCTAAAAGTATGAGTGCTGAAACTGAAAGTTCAAAATTTTTCCAACATTCAGGAAAGATAAGTTTGTCTAAAATCATTGAACCACAACCAAATTCAAACTTAAACTGCTTATTCCTTAGATGTATCTATATTATTTTCAAAGTGAAAGGGACATAACTCTGCAAAAAAATCATCAAACCATGACCAAATTCCAACTTGACCTGCCCAGTTGAATATGTAACACTGTTGGGTAGATTATGAACAGAAACTGTAAATTTCATATTATTTTCAAAGTGAAAGGGGCATAACTCTGCCAAAAATCATTGAACCATGACCAAATTCCAACTTGGCCTGGGCATTCCAAAAACATATCCATATGTCAAATTTGAGTTGAATGTGTTGTACTGTTGGGGAGATAATAAACGGAAACTGAAAATTTCATATTACTTTCAAAGTGAAAGGGGCATAACTCTGCCAAAAATCATTGAACCATGACCAAATTTGATCTTGACCTGCGCATTCTTTTGACGCATCCATATGTCAAGTTTGAGTTGAATGTGTTGTACCGTTGGGGAGATAATGAACAGAAACTGAAAATTTCATATTATTTTCAAAGTAAAAGGGGCATAACTCTGCCAAAAATCATCGAACCATGACCAAATTCGAACTTGACCTGTATTTTCTCATGACATATCCATATGTCAAGTTTGAGTTGAATGTGTTGTACCGTTGGGGAGATAATGAACGGAAACTGAAAATTTCATATTATTTTCAAAGTAAAAGGGGCATAACTCTGCCAAAAATCATCGAACCATGACCAAATTCGAACTTGACCTGTATTTTGTCATGACATATCCATATGTCAAGTTTGAGTTGAATGTGTTGTACTGTTGGGGAGATAATGAATGGAAACTGAAATTTCATATTATTTTCAAAGTAAAAGGGGCATAACTCTGTCAAAAATCATCGAACCATGACCAAATTCGAACTTGACCTGTATTTTGTCATGACATATCCATATGTCAAATTTGAGTTGAATGTGTGCAACCGTTCTTAAGATAATGAACGGAAACTGATGATGACGGAATGACAGAATGACGGAAGGACGGAAGGATGGAAGGACGGAAGGACGGAAGGATGGAAGGACGGAAGGACGGAATGACGGAACAGGGTAACACTATATGCCCCGGCCATTACATGGCGGGGGCATAAAAAGTCATTGAGAAGATCAGATTTTTCAAATGAACAGATTAAGACTTATAAATGTATAAGGTGTATGTCTTGTTGTTTCATACTGTTTTGGTGACACTTTTGTTTGTGTCCCTTGTTGTTTTCTCGTCTATGGTAAGTATCTTCCCTTTGCCCCTAGTTTTATTTCGCCCCCTCCCCCGAATTTCCTATCCCCTTCCCCTGTGCCTGTTAACTTAGTGGTCATGTTTCATACTGTTTTGGTGACACTTTTGTTTGTGTCCCTTGTTGTTTTCTCGTCTTTAGTAAGTATCTTCCCTTTGCCCCTAGTTTTATTTCTTTATTTCGCCCCCTCCCCGAATTTCCTATCCCCTTCCCCTGTGCTCGTTAACTTAGTGGTCCTATTAATCATTCATTTATTTATTTTCTTTGATTTCCTTCTCAGTTACATTTTAGTGATAAGCCTGACCGTGCTCTCCCTTGCGCCCTGTCCCGTTTTAATTTAGAATCATCCTGGGCTCCTTGCCAATGGTTCATGTTCCTGGGTCGTGTGGGAGTTGCGTTCATTGAACGCCGCCTTTCCTTGTTCATCTTGTTTATCATATTGTATACATGTATACCGAACCGTAACAAACAGATAATGATTATCAATACAAGGTTCGGCAAGCAAGCAAAGAAATGTAAAGAAACAGAAAAAACTTATCCACATTCATGTATCCACCCTCGAAAAAAACCCACCAAAAACGCCTGAAACTGCAAAATCGAAACATAAATACACAGGAGTGCCAAAGACGGCTCTGGTAGGTGCAAGTGCTCCCTTTCGCCGGTTTAAACAGAATTGACCACTTAAACATAATAATGTTGAAATTTTTAATCAACATCCACAAATGTGTACATAATACGGCGGTAATCATGGAACTTTCAATGTGACACATTAGAGGTGCTGTTCAACGGGAACTAGACAACATGGAATTTTTAATGGGTATCAGAGGTTTTGGTGTCCTTTTGCGACAGTCGTTCTAACATTTCTCCCATCTGTCTTACATTGTTATGCTATTCAACGTCTAAATAACGGTCACTAAATTTCCTCTTGCTGCGTTTTTATCATAAACCCCGTCAAATCTGTGCGACAATTGTATTGTACTGAGGACTGTCTGAAATTCCATTTTATAGTTTGAAATTTTAAGATTTTTTTTCGGAATTTTTAAGTTATTTTTTGGTTGTTTTGAACTTCTTCCCCTTCACAACCGTCCTCAATTTCTTTTAAAGATAATAAACTAGAAATTGATATGGAGTGTAATATAAATTGAAATTCTTCTTTGCTTCATCATGTATAGTATAATTATAATTATAATTCATTAAGATGTACCTACAATTACATTGTATTTTCGTATGTGGGAAATCATGGCAGGGTTATAAAATAAAAAGGTAGTTCAGAAATTTCACCTAATGATCACAGATGTTAAAAAATCCAACTTAATAATATCTAATTTGACAATTTAAACGGACTTAAATGCAGTATGATCTGACATCATAAACTATTTAATTTGTAAGTAAGGTTATCATAATTTTTTTTCACGTTCTCTTTTTAATGCTGAAATATTTGTGTGTGAATAAAAGAGTTATTCCTGCAATAATTCATATAAATAACATAAACAAATTGTATAATAAAGCTTGGCAAATACAATCGATCGCCGCCGATACCTGTGTTACACCATGGATTTTACCATGACACCGCTTTCCAATATGGCCGCTTTCAATAACATTCAACGATTAAAAAATTAAAGTGGAATATTTAGACTTCTGTTCGACTTTGAAGTATGATAATTTGGAACCTTGCATAAAAAACGATTCTCGTTCAGGTAATGTATACCGTTTCTTTGAAACTTTTCTAGTTTTCGCTCCCAACAACTTCTAATTGGGAAGCGTCCGTGCATAAAAATGCAGTTCGTGGTTGGACTTGGAAAAAGACAGCGCCCGTCCAAAATTATCTCGGTGTCTCTTTGACAAGTCTAATTATTTGGACTACGGTTCCTCGGGACTCTGCAGACGTTATAACACGGAAAAACGTGCGTTAACCCTATATAAAAACACTGGTATCAAAATGTAACCTTATTGTATCCAAGGTTTAATCAGAAGGAACCGTAAAGTCTGAACAGGGTCATATTTTACAGTTTTAAGGAAGCTGGTGTGATACCGGTAGAGATACAATAAGTTTAATGATCATAATCGTAGATATTCGGTTTCACGACCATTTTTTATTGATTACTTATTCTGTCTTTTTGATATAAAAAAAAACAAGAATTATCAAAGAAAACAAACCATGAATCAGTCTGAATTTGTTGTGAAAATAATGCATGTATGCTCAATTACTGAATTAATTGGATGGCATTCATATCGGTATGTTCATGACAGCTAACATAAAGCATAAGAAACGTTCGTAATAACAGAAAGTCAAATATTTACCTTGTTTCACTTTCAAAAACACGTCACTGATAATTACTAATTCTAGCGAAACATACAAAACTATTCCAAATGAATTACTAGTCTGGATTACCTGCCCTTTTCTCTCCGTTTATAGTACGACGGGAACCAGACTAAATGCATTTCGGACCATGGACATTTCGGACCAGACACTTCGGTCCAGATTTTTTGGTCATTTCGGACCATATATTGGTAAAAATATATACATTTACAGTACGCTTCAAACACAAAATATACAAAATTTAATACAGAAATTCATGCCGGGATTTAAAAAAATGCCATTTTAGCGTGATTAGAGTTCATAAGATCATTTTAATATTTTTGTCAGTACTGTTTAGATCTACAGTATCCCTTTAAAGAAGCGTAAAATAATCTTTAGCAGGGTGCATGGTAATATAGAACTTAAAATGTGTAGGAGAAGGCATGGATAAATAGAATTTAACTTGGTGGTAAAAGACCTTATGAATCCGGAATTCCTTTAGATCAGGGTCTAGCTTTCAAATAGAATCAATATTATAACAATTATTAAACAATACAAAATACTGAAATATTGGTACCAAAAGATGGACCAATTTTTAGATAAAGTTCAATATTTGGATCAACCGTGTCACACGTATATAATATGTTCAAATCCACTTTGATTTATAATGTATATGTTGCCCGGTGTTTCTGGACTACCGTCTGCTAAAGTTTATGAGAAAAGTTAGAAAAATATGCTTGAAATGTCTGAAAATTTCAATTCATTACATAATTATGCCACAGGTACATGCAAGTTATATATAAATAATGTTTTGATCTTGTTTAGACCTTGGCATTATATATGAAATAGATAAATACAGAATCCCTAAAGAAAGCCCAACACGGCAAAATTGAAAATGTTGCAGGCTCGGTTTGATTGAGCCTGTTCATGGACGGTACTGGAAAGTGCAAGTTACCGTCCACGCCCCCTAGCACTGGCTTAAGCAGAATTCAACATTTAAACGTGAAATAGTAAAATTTTGAATTTAGAAACATCCGCAGATGTGTTCATACGGCGGTTATCATGGAACCTTCAATGTGACACTTCCGTGCCATTCCATGAAAAGCGGCGTATGGTCCCCAAGTAATAAAAAGCGTATGCCCTAAACGAGTAAACAATGGGCGGAACTAAATAAAATGGAATTTTGAAAGGGGATCAGAGGTTATGAAGCCTGCGTATCACAGATATTGCGTCAAAAGACAAATATAAAAAGCAGGCAACATATCCTAAGGGTGATTAAACATTATTCAAGTAGGTAGGAATATTGGAACCACCCAACTAGAAAATGCCGAAAAGTTGAAACCACATCAAGCAATTTTCACATTCCAGGATACGGCCGTCAGATTTGACCTCAGAACCTCAACTTCCGCAGGGAAATTTATCGAATATTATGGACAGAAATGATATTACTATTTATTTTAGAAATTTAAGAGGGATTTGCTGTCTTAGAATTGGACGTTTAGCAACAAGGATTCCACATGAAGACACGTTTGATGGCGACAAATTTTTGGCATGATAAAAGGCCTTGGATATAATCTTATGTTCCGTTCGTCCTGATGAAACTGTCTGAAAGACTTCCAATGATAACTTGGCAGCTTGAATGGGAAAGAAGGGATTCTATAATGCCTGCAAACATTTTAATCAAAAGTTATGCGATGAAGGTCATTTTAAGATATGTGTGAACATTTTTGACAAAGATATGTTAACTGTAACCATCATCTACAGTACGCATTTAATATATTGAAAGGTGAATAAAAGTTCTCTAGAATTCTACATTCAATTTTGCAGCACAGTGTTTTTGACTTCTTGGTACATGTACTTATCAGATTAAAGTCAAGTGTGCTATGAAATTAAGATGTTTCTTGCTTGCCAACAAAAAAGTTGTTTAATATCCTTATTGACGGAAGACTGTGATCAAACTACAAACCCTCTAAAGCAGATATCATTGATTGGTAGAGTATGTTATTATTAAGACTTTAAAATATATATCTACTTTTACATTTAATTTGAAAGTAAATCATCATTTACTAGTCTTGTGGCATTTGTTGTTTTGATGAAGAACTCAAATCAGACCACCACACTATTATTGTAAATCATTGACAGGTCTTCTTTCACTGTAGATTAATCTTATACATATATTACATCTTCATTAAAATCCTGTTAAAATTATAAATTTGTCCCATATGGTGTTGTTTTGATGAGAAACTTACAATGTACATAATCAGATAGCTTCAATACTGATTAAACCATTGATCGATAGTTTTATCCAAGTATAAAGATATCTTTACGTTTTCCTGGCTGTTGTCTTTGTGCTATGAATGCATGATCACAGCTTTTACTCTGATCCGATTTTGCAGTTTTACATAAATCTATATGCAATGACATGTACGTACCTTTACAAACATATTCATTTTCCGTCTCAAACCACAGTCAGTTCATTTGTACTGGGCCACCAATGGGGCCTAACTGCTTGAGGGTTAGAGATCATTTAGACCTATGTAGCTTTAGATATTCTTTATCAGTGTCAATATTTTTCATTTTGATCATATGTTTAATTGTAAATACATGCATTAACATGAATTCATATAAAAATTTATTACAACATATAACACTGGAAAAAAAAAATTTCTCAATTCTGACTTTATCAAACTTATCAAATAATATATTCACAAATCAAATAAGAATTAGCCCTTTATAAAATCCAATGTGAACGGCAACCATTGTATTACTTGTTTACGTTTCGTTTATTTACAGCCCAGTTTGCAGTTATACAATCACAAGAGTTTCGTCTAAAGTGTTTTAAATGATTGATTGTTTTATTATCGGAGCCAATTTTAAACTAAAACAAAGAAATGGGATGGAGAATGGTTGATAGCAGTATGATTTAGATAATTTCAGAAATTAACAATAGAAATTGCGAATTGGTCTTGTGGGTGGTCTTATAAATAGGTAGGGTCTTTTACTAGCTGTAAAATAGCCAAAACCCTTCCTTGGACTTATGGGATTTCTATCACCCTCAGAGGGATATGGTATTTTGATATCAATGCATTTTCCCCTCATATGGGTACGTAATTAGAATAATGCAACAAAATTAATCACACGTGCGTTTTAAACTTGGTTCTTGGTATATGCCAAAGAAATATTTATTAACATTTATTGGATATTAACAAGCAAAATTACATGTTGAAATTCACCAGTCTCCACAGATGTTCCTTTATGATAGAATGATCATAAAGAGTTATCACTCTCTGAATCTGCTATCTAGAAATTTACACAAAACATTGTACAGTATATTCATACTTTAAACAATCATATATGATAAACAAGAAAGACTACATTCTCACTTATCTGATATTTTCATAAAGCAGAGGCAGCATTTGTCTAAATAGCCTATATTTCAAGAAGCCCTGCAACTGTAGAATTAACAGCTATCCATATTTATGAGATATTACCAGAACATAACAAAATGGACATCGTTTCTCATATTTTTTCAACATAAACAAATAACAATAATTATAAAAACGTCTGTTCATAAAAACGCAAAATAATATTATGTTTGTGGCACGCAAAAAGTATCTTTGCAATTGTTTTGACCTTGGATTTGAGTTCACATTTCATGAATTTTGTGACTCAGTATAATTGTCTCATCGCAAGATACATGAATTTTGATTCTTAGATATTTGACTGGTGATTAAAAACAAGCAAGCGAAATAGAGAAAATTTAAATTTCAATACATATATGAATGTATCCTTGTGCCAAAAGATACTATTTTTCACATTATATCAAAATAAATGTAAATATAAAAACATTTATTCGATCTCTTACTATATGCTACTAGGGAACATTCAATATTCTCATCCTCACCAATTTTCACTTTTGAAAAATATTTTTTTGGCATTATCTTCAAAAGGCTTACAAGTAAAACAATTGCTTGAAAATCATATGGAATCAAATGGAATTGTCAACACCATAAACCTTTGTTAAGTGAAAGGAAGTGTATTTTCAAAGAACCATAATTTTTCCTAGCTTAATTTTACAATTATCATCTCTTATAATACATCAACATTTAAAATATTGGTTGTCTGGAGTAAATCTTTTCAATGATATCTCACTCAAACTAAATACAGTTGTAGATGCTAGTGGGCAGAAGTGCTGTGTCAAATAACTAAAATTCTACATTACTTAGTTTTTGAATTATCTCCCTTTATATTATTTCATGATACTTGTTCAGAGAGAGGATTAAAATATTGAAGGAATTTGATTGAAACTTCATACAGTGAAAGAGATTAGCATGAGAAGTGCAGTGAACAAAAGCCATCATAAGTTCTAATGACATGGCCACATTCATATAATGTGATGCAAAAATATTGACCATTTGAGTGTTTTCTTGATACTGATACAGAAAATTTAATATATTTATATCACAATTGATTATTTTTTCATAGCTTTGTCTCCCTTTATTATGTCATGTGTTAAAATAGTCGAGCTTGCAGTTTCCTCTGGTAGCTCTTATTTCACTTGTTGCTCTTGTCAAAAAGGGCCAATAACGGTTTGTGATGGACTTACACGTACATGTAACCTACATATTATATTTGAACATGTGTGTCATAGAATAATTGTATCAACTACTGTTCATTTACTGAATTGTGCACTTTATATTAATCAACCGGCAACACCCTTCACTCATTGAATTATCTGTCCCCGAAATAGTAAAAAATGGTAATTTTAATCCTTCAAGTACATTGTACGTCCCAACTGCAGTGCCTTCAGCACTTTGATTACGTTATTGCCATAGCACTCACATAGATTGTATGCTACAGATTGACAGAGAAAAAAAAATGACGAAAACGACAGAAAGAAAGAAACAGTGTGAAGGAAACAAATATAAAACAATATTTTCTTTTGCAAAACCTACAATGAAATGTTTTTTTTAATGTAAAAATGTTCCAAATAAAAATGAAAACATAATATATATTTAATTTTTACTGTTACCAGTGGCATTAATGAAGAAGGTTATCCCTTAGGTTAGCTGTTTGTTCCAGCAAAAGGCACCTCTATTCAAGCCGTCTACCCGTACTAGGGTCTCACGCACACTATAGTCCCCTCCCTCGTCGTCTCTACCCCTCGACTTCAGTCAGGGGCATCGGCAGCTAACGTCATGCAACATTATACATAACCCTGAGCTGTAGAAAACATGCGAACTTGTCGTCTTACACGTAGTTTATTAAAAACAGATTATACATAAATACATTAACGAAATATACAAAAGGGTTGGGCCAAACTTTACAACAACATTATCGAGGGCCGCCCAACCCTACATGTAGTCCTTGAAGTGGATCTTCAATCATATGCCAATGATATTCATGAGCGTACCGAGGGCCGGGAGAGAGAAGCGGCATTATTGTAATCGAGAGTTGCATTTTAATGTTAAGAATCTAACATCATTCAATGTCGCAGTTTCATCAGGGACGCTTATAAATTATTCATATCTATCACTGGTTTCATACATGACATATACGTTATTGACAAGAAACGACTCACAGTTTTAGACTTGAGTTATTTAGTGATTGAAGCGTATACGTTTCGTTGTAATTATACGAAAAATTTAATTCATTTAGAGGTCCCAATAATAGATGAATATAAGATAAGATTTACGCGTATTGAAGATCCTGTAACTCTTTTTTATGTTTTTTTTTATCATAAATACACGTATTATGCTCAAATGAAGATTTATCAATATTGTAAGTTCCAAAAAAGCATTATTTGAAAAGATATTATCGAATTTACATTTTTATGTTAATAAAGGGAGGTAATTAAAATTTATATTTTCTATAAAAGCTTAGTTAAATTTTTAAATAAGAAGTGAATGCATATATTTCAATGATTACATATAATGTGAACAAATATTTGCAATATATTCTTAAATGTTTGAAAATTGCTTTAGAAGCATAATTATATACATATATAAAATTTCACTTAATTAAGCGTGGTAACAACCTAAATTACAGCATGAGGGT